>NC_142461.1:87650000-87801515 GCF_049115385.1 Moschus berezovskii | reverse complement strand
CTCCTTGTAAGGATGGTGTTGGCATTGTGACCTATAGACTTTGTTTAGAGTTCTTAGATGTGAACATAACTAGCACTTACGATTCCCTCAGATTCTAAAGTGACCCTGTCTTGGCTTGATATTGGAAGAAGCTAAGTATTTCTCTCCTTCATAGGGCTTTCTGTTCATGGACTATCTGTGACCAAAGCTTCTCTCTCACCACCTGAGAAGTAATTCACTTTGTCCATACAAGTCTCAGGATCAAATGCCTCTGGGACCTGCTGCTCCTTTGGTTAGTGATGGCATCAGGACTATAGAGGTATAGTCTGTGTATTCTTCTGTATACATAATTTAAAGCAATTCCTCTACTTCATGATCTTTTTCTATACATTTGTTGATTTTTTATGTTTTGTCAGGGGACGTTCAACTTTAAGGGATCCAATATGTTGTTTTCTTCCTATGTGTGCTGTTTCTCAAGGACTCTCCTTTCCTTATCAGTTCCTGGAAAACAGGAATGAGCAGAGCTGCACGCAGTTCTCAGGACTGAGATCATGGGAAAGAGCACCTGCTTGGATTCCCTTCAGTGACCTTTTAGGACTACCCATTTTGTTGTAACTGGTGGAATGTCATTCTTTTTAATGGCTGAATGATCATTTTATTGAAGATATATAAGCATGCATTTCTGCAAATAAAGTACCCTTGTTTCTCTCGAGACTCAGGTCGCCTGCATCCTTCTTCTTGTCAACTCCCGTCCCCAGGTCCTGGTCTATGAAGACCATGACAATTGGCGCCCGAACAGGGACCTGGTGATGGCCCTTGGCAAGCGGACAGAGTGACTGTAAGGACCTACGGAGGTCGGTAAGTGTGGGGTTATGGGAGAAACAGCTGGAAAGCCCCACACTTTTCTACTTTACTTCATCATTTATTTAAGGTTCAAGGACTTTCAGTCAATGGATACAGGCTTGTCTCCAAACAGTGGTTGAATATAATCCCTGGTTCCCTGATGAAGACAGTTTCAAGTTAAAAATTTGGAACTGGGTTAAAAAAAACGTTGAATGAACCACAAGATGGGGAAATAATATTCCAATAGATTTCTGGCCCTTGTGGGCCCTCATTAAAAGTCATGATCTTGCCATTTCAAGGAGATTCTAGCCCCCCTAATATTTGTCAACAAGCGGAACACTCATTATACGAATATGAATTAGATGATGAGACTTTACAATAGACCCAATTAGAGCAACATAAAATGTTTCAGAACTTTCCCACCATCCCGCTCTGCTGTCCCAAGCGCTCCTCCTCCTCTTGTAATGGGCACAAAACTGAAGATCCCCTTGATTCAAGGACAAGATGAATCTGATGATGATCCTTCTGATGCTCTCTTTGACACTAAAGCCAATAATACTTTTTTTGATGACAAAGATAAGCCCCTAACACGCACTCATATTTATGAAAACAGACAATCCACTCATTCTCCTTCACAACAAAGGCTTTCTGATTTACTGGCTTTGCAATCTCGAGTCTCTGAGGCCAATGATCTTTTTGCCTTTCCTGTGTTGAGAAATGTTAATGCTCAAGGACAACTAATATCTCAGTACGAAGACATTGATTTTTCTCACATGCAACAAATGAAAAAGGCTGTAACTATGTACAGCCCTCATTCGCCTTTTACTAAAGAACTTCTAAACACTATGACATCTTCTATTGAAAATTTTATTCCTTATGATTGGCAAATTTTAATAAAAGCTCTTTTTAAACCAGGAAAATATCTTCAATAGATAATGTGGTTTCATGATGTGGCCCGAGATCATACCAATTCTAATGCTTGAGCTGACACTCCCCAAAACCAAATTACTTTTAAAATGTTAACCAGTATGGGGCAATTTGATTCAGTGGAAGCTCAGATACAATGTCCTCCTTTGTTACATGAGCAATTGAAAGAAGTTGCCCTTGAAGCTTGCGATCAAATTACTCCTCAAGGAGAACCTAAAGATAGCTACACAAAGTTATTACAAGGGCCTAATGAAGCCTATGGCAACCCATTCCTGTACTCTTGCCTGGAAAATCCCATGGATGGAAGAGCCTGGTAGGCTACAGTCCGTGGGGTCACAAAGAGTCAGACATGAATTAGTGACTTCGCCTTCACCAATGAAGCCTATGCTGATTTTTTAGCTAGACTGGGAGTTGCTATCTTCCATAGTGTTGTCGGAGAGGAGGCCAGAGTACAATTAGAAAAACTGCTTACATATGAAAATGCGAATCATGAATGTCAGAGAGCCATTGCTCCGATTCGTGAGATTGGAGATGTTATTGATTATTTAAAGGCTACTAAAAAACTTAAAAATACAAAGTTGAAATTAAAACATATTGAGAAATCTTGTTCCCCTTGGAATGTTTAATTTTTCTGCTTATAGTCCCTCATTCTCAATAGGTTTTCTGTGTATACTGCATAGAGGGCTGTGCTTTTCTTCTATGTTTTCAACCCTTTTTATTTCTAATAACTCACCATAATAGCTCTTGGCACACATTTCTCTAAACTATTAAATATAAATGCATTTTTTTCAATTATTTTGAGATATTTGGGGACAAAAAACATAAAAGAAGGGGAAGTACATGCCAATGCTCGGTTCATAATGTTGGACCAAATCTCCTTAGAACTGTATTTCCTTAGAAAAAATATATAGCAGTTACATGTTTGTACATGATACATGTCATATATGCAGATAACTAGAGGAAATTTTATATTTCCTGTGTATTTTTATCTTTTCAATAATGAACATGTATTGATTTTATGATTAAATCTATCATTAAAAACAAGTGTTTTATTGGACAGCATTAAACTACAGCATGCCTGGTTTAATCTTTATAAAATGATAATGACTAAACATAATATGTCTTTTATGTGCAAAGTACTCTAAGTATTTTATCTGTATTAAGTTAGTCAATCCTCATAAGCACACTTTGTAAGGGTTATTATTATTATTCCTTTTTTATAGTTGGGAACTGAAACACGGAGAAGTTAAAGAACTTGCCTAATACTACATAGACTGTATGAAAGGGAAGTAGGTTTCAAACCAAGTACTTTTTAGTCCATTCATAAAATATGTGTGTTTTGCAGAGATTAGGGATGAGGGAAGAGTTAGTAAATAAAAGTGCACGTGAGAAAGAATTAATCAGACATAGTCTAAATCTCACGACTTTATTTTAATATACCTGCATCTGAACAAATGTTAGAAATTTCCTCTGCATTGTTAAGATTTTGGGGGGACATATATTCATGTTATAGCTGCTAGGAATTAAAAACTAAGAAACGAGATTCCTTTGAGAATATAATCAAGATTTGCTTGTGTTGCAGTTTTTATGGAGTGCCAGGAAAAGCATTTTATATGAAAACATCCCATGGTCATAGAAGTGTTATCATTAGAAAATCATTAATTCGAAGTTCTCTTTTCATCTTTGAATGCTCTATATATGATTTTGAAAATGCACGCATTTGAGACAAAAAATCTTATTAATGAATATTTTAAAGACTTATCCAAGCTGATCTCTAACTAAAAACGTGTGGCTGAGAAAATGTAGCACTAAATAAACACTGAAGAAAAGAAAGAAGTGCCAGACTTTAATAGGAGAAGAAAAAAAAAACAACAATTGAAAGGAGCTATATCAGATGGAATCTTTGTCCCCCGAGTGGGACTGACTTGGGTGCATACCATTAGACACAGTACTTAAAGTATTCACTCAACTTTATAATCTATATATTACAGAAACTTGAATTAAGTAAGGGAAGTTATATTAGGATTAGAGCTCAGGGTGGTAGGATCTTTAGAATTCTTATGTTAGAAAGCTTCTCATCTTACAGATAAGCTTGTGTTATGGGACTTAAAAGGAGCTGGTGGATCACTTAAGTGCCCCAAGTGAAGATTCTGTGAAGCGTCATAGTCACATGAAGTAATCTGGGGTATCAAGCTTTACCAAAGTCTTTGACTAAAACTTCTTTGTATTGAGTAGATAGCCTGACCTTCAGAAATTACTTTCTCTGCCTAAGTTTCCTCATCTACTAAAATAGGGATTCTAATGATACCTTACTCCTAAAATTGTTATAAGAATGAAATAACTCAATGTTTATAATGTGTTTAGAATAATACAGTTACTGCTATATGTATGAATGATAACAGGCATATATGTACACATTTGGGTTTTGAGATCTTTATTCATTTCACCATCTAAGTTTGCATTGTCACTCCTCCATTTCTCCATAAGAAATCAAAATAACTTCTTTGTAAAATTGCTGAGTATAGTTTTCAAGTTTCTTGAGCATACCAACCATCTAAATTTATGTACATTAACTTTTATCTGATGTTTAGACTGTGATTTGTTTTATGTAAATTGTTTTCTGTATATTGTAAATAAAATAAGTATTTGATAAAATATATTTTTATATTGCGGCAAGGTCCTCAAATTTTGTCTGAAATTTCGATGTGATTTACAATTAATTGAAATCAAAATCTTTTTATAAAACAGTAATAGCTAAGTTTTTTATAAGTTGATGTGCTATTATGTCTTTTTCTGATTATGAAAGTAACACAGGTACATTGTAGAAAATTTTTTTTTAAATATAAGGAAGCATAAAATCACATATCCCTTTCAGGAATAAACATTGTTAAATTTTTATTATACTTTGCTAATCTTTTTTATAAGTAAGCTTATATTTAACAAAATTAGAAACACATTAAGCTTATTGTCTTGTAATCTGATTTTTCCACTTTACACGCATCTGTGACTTTGCAAACTGAAAAGGGATAATCTATGATTTTTTGGTTTTTAAACTTGTCTGATCATAAAGGTAATACCATAAATTGAAAACAGCAAAATACAAAAATGTAAGAAACACAATTAAGCTTTTCCTCAAAGAAACTTTTGCTTTCAGTTTTCTATATATGTTTATATAATATTTCCTTTACATATACAACCATAGAGATAGATTTTATCTAGTTGTATATATACTGGTGTGTGTGTTAGTCTGGTGTAGTTAGTAGTGTGTTAGTTGCTCAGCCATGTCTGACTCTTTGAGACCACATGAACAGTAGCTCATCAGGCTCCTCTGTACATGGAATTCTTCAGACAAGAATACTGGAGTGGGTTCCCATTCCCTACTCCAGGGGATCTTTCCATCCCAGGGATTGAACCTGGGTCTCTTGCACTGCAGGCAGATTCTTTACCATCTGAGCCACCAGTGAGTTTTATTTCACAGTATATTTTGGTAATCTTTCCAAATAAGTACATTGAGATCTATCCATTTTCTTTTAAAAACTGCATATTATTTTGAGGATATGTGACATTCATTAACCTATTAATTTATTCCTGGACATTTATATTGTTTCCTATTTTTAACATTACTAAAAATGAAACTATGAGCCATGCTGTGAAGGGCCACCTAAGTCAGACAGGTGATGATGGAGAGTTCTGACAAAATGTGGTCGAGTGGAGAAGGAAATGGCAAACCACTTCAGTATTCTTGCCTTGAGAACCCCATGAACAGTATGAAAAGGCAAAAAGATAGGACACTGAGGATGAACTCCTCAGGTTGGTAGGTGCCCAATAAGCTAATGGAGATCAGTGGAGAAATAACTCCAGAAATAATGAAGAGATGGAACCAAAGCAAAAACACCCAGTTGTGGATTTGACTGGTAATGGAAGTAAGGAGCAATATTGCATAGGAACCTAGAATGTTAGGTCCATGAATCAAGGCAAATTGGAAGTGGTCAAACAGGAGATGGCAAGAGTGAACATAGACATTCTAGGAATCAGTGAATTAAAATGGACTGGAATGGGTGAATTTAACTCAGATGACCATTATATCTACTACTGTGGGCAAGAAACCCTTAGAAGAAACAGAATAGCCATTATGGTCAACAAAAGAGTCTGAAATGCAATACTTGGATGAAATCTCAAAGACAGAATTAACTCTGTTCGTTTCCAAGGCAAATAATTCAATTTCATAGTAATCCTTGCTGTGCCTGACCAGTAATGCTGAAGAAGCTGAAGTTGAATGGTTCTAGGAAGACCTACAAGACCTTCTGGAACTAACACCCAAACAAGATGTCCTTTTCATTATAGGGAACTGGACTGCAAAAGTAGGGAGTCAAGAAATGCCTGGAGTAACAGGCAAATTGGCCTTGGAGTACAGAATGAAACAGGACAAAGACTAATAGAGCTTGCCAAGAGAACGCACTGGTCATAGCAAACACCCACTTCCAATAACACAAGAGAAGACTCTACACATGGACATCACCAGATGGTCAACACCGAAATCAGATTGATTATATACTTTGCAGGCAAAGATTGAGTGTTCTTTACAGTCAGCAAAAACAAGACTGGGAGGTGACTGTGGCTCAGATCATGAAATTCTTATTGCCAAATTCAGACTTAAAATTGAAGAAAATAGGGAAAACCACTAGACCATTCAGGTATGACCTAAATCATATCCCTTACAATTATACAGTGAAAGTGACAAATAGATTCAAGGGATTAGGTCTGAGACACAGAGTGCCTGAAGAACTATGGACGGAGGTTTGTGACACTGTACAGGAGGAAGGGATCAAGACCATCCACAAGGAAGAAATGCAAAAAGTCAAAATGGTTGTCTGAGGAGGCCTTAGAAAAGAAGCAAAAGGCAAAGGTAAAAAGGAAAGATATACCCATTTGAATGCAGAGTTCCAAAGAATGGCAAGGAGAGATAAGAAAGCCTTCTTCAGCAATCAATGCAAAGAAATAGAGAAAAACAATAGAATGGGAATATCTAGAGATCTCTTCAAGAAAATTAGAAATACCAAGGCTATATATCAAGCAAAGATGGGCACAATAAAGGACAGAAATTGTATGGACCTAACAGAAGCATAAGATATTAAGAGGTGAAAAGGATACACAGAAGAACTATACAAAAAAGATCTTCACGACCCAGATAATCATGATGGTGTGATCACCAACCTAGAGCCAGACATCCTGGACCGTGAATTAAAGTGGGCCTTAGGAAGCATCACTACAAAGAAAGCAAGTATAGGTGATGGGATTCCAGTTGAGCTACTTCAAATTCTAACAGATGATGTTTCTAAAGTGCTGCACTAGCTGGAAAACTCAACAATGGCCACAGGACTGGAAAAGGTCAGTTTTCATTCCAATCCCAAAGAAAGGCAATGCCAAAGAATGCTCAAACTACCACACAATTGCACTCGTCTCAAACGCTAGTAAAATAATGCTCAAAATTCTCCAAGCAAGGCTTCAATAGTACATAAATCATTAACTTCGAGATGTTCAAACTAGATTTAGAAAAGGCAGAGGACCCAGAGATCAAATTGCCAATATCCGTTGGATCATCAAAAAAGCAAGAGAGTTCCAGGAAAACATCTACTTATGCTTTATTGACTGTGCCAAAGCCTTTGACTGTGTGAACCACAACAAACTCTGGAAAATTCTGAAAGAGATACGAATACCAGACCACCTAACTTGCCTACTGAGAAATCTGTATGCAGGTCAGGAAGCAACAGTAAGAACTAGACATGGAACAACAGACTGGTTCCAAATAGGGAAAGGAGTACATCAAGGCTGTATATTGTCACCCTGCTTATTTAACTTATATGCAGAGTACATCATGAGGAAAGCTGGGCTGGAAGAAGCACAGGCTGGAATCAAGATTGTTGGGAGAAATATCAATAACCTCAAATATGCAGATGACACCACCCTTATGGCAGAAAGTGAAGAAGAACTAAAAGCCTGTTAATGAAAGTGAAAGAAGAGAGTGAAAATTTTGACTTAAAACTCAACATTCAGAAAACTAAGATCATGGCATCTAGTCCCATCACTTCATGGCAAATAGATAGGGAAAGAGTGGAAGCAGTGACAAACTTTATTTTTTGGGCCTCCAAAATTACTACAGATGGTGATTGCAGCCATGAAATTAAAAGACACTTACTCCTTGGCAGAAAAGCTATGACCAACCTAGACAGCATATTAAAAAGCAGAGACATTACTTTGCCAACAAAGGTCCATCTAGTTAAAGCTATGGTTTTTCCAGTGGTCATGTATGGATATGAGAGTTGGATTATAAGAAGGCTGAGTGCCGAAGAACTGATGCCTTTGAACTGTGGTGTTGGAGAATACTCTTGAGAGTCCCTTGGACTGCAAGAAGATCCATCCAGTCCATCCCAAAGGAAATCTGTCCTGAATATTCATTGGAAGGACTGATGCTGAAGCTGAAACTACAATACTTTGACAACCTGATCCAAAGACCTGACTCATTTGAAAAGACCCTGATGCTGGGAAAGAATAAAGGTGGGAGAAGAAGAGGATGACAGAGGATTCTGATTGTTGGATGGCATCACCAACTCAATGGACATGAGTTTGGATAACCTCCAGGAATTGGTGATGGACAGGGATGCCTGGCATGCTGTAGTCCATGGGTTGCAGAGTTGGACACAACTGAGTGATTGAACTGAACAATGTCTTAGTGAGTCTCCTTAATTTTTTTATCTCTGTGCTCTGATGCCAGAATTTGTATAGGATGAATTGCTAGAAATAGATTTGCTGAGTCAAAGCAGAAGCATATTTATAATAAACTTTAATTTCCATAATTTTCCTTCTAAATTGGTTATAGCAATATACATGTTCTAAAACAGTAGAAGAGGATATGTTTTCTCATCATATATTTTTAATGCTTTAAAATTTTGGCCAAATAAGAGGTCAAAAATGAAGAATTTTACCAAACAATACAAATTGTCCCTTTATTTTACAATGCTGTATCTTTTCTCGCTTGAGTTCCAATATCTGTTTTCTATTTTCATTGGGGGTTTTGATGGAATTCTTAACAATGTCTAACCATATTTCTCTAGTTATTGTCAAGGTAAAAAGGAGTGCTGGGTAATTTGCTTACATGTTGAATAGAAGGAGAGAGGGAAAGAAATGCAATTATACAGACATAAGACATACTTCTTGACCTCAAGCTTACACACACTAGAAACAAAATAAGACATTTCGACAAGATTATGTCTATATGGAGGAATAAAGAAAGACTGTAAAAGAGATAATGTTTTTTAATAGCCCCCTCCAAAAAAGGAATTACAATATAGCTGTTGAAAAGCATGAGTCTGATTTTAAGTAATGGTATAATATCATGGGTCAGTTAATCAAAGTGATTAATGCTTGTGTTTTTGGGTAAACCTGATCATTATAAATAGTCTGTTAGAATTGTATTGATTACAATCAGCAAATCTCCTTTTAGACACTGCTTTAAAAGAATTCTGGAAGATTCAACAAGTAAGACTACAGATCCATTAGCAACACTGGCTGAGCGAGCAGAGACTCTGGGTGTGGTTCTTTACATCATGGTGAGTCTGATATTGTGGAGAACTGTGAATAAACTTTAAAAGAGATGCCAAAAAACTGGACTGACGTCTTGTTTTGAAACAATCTAGTGACAATTTTAAATCATTTCATTCTGAACAACTGATTAATCAACGAAATTACTACTGTGAATGGCATTTCAGTTCCCACTAGCTCCAAGACTATGAATTAGGATGCTATGATCTCTTAGCAATCTCTGATCTCTACTAACTTCCACAGTTCCCTTACCTATCTCTTCTAGCTTCACTCTGTAAATTACAGTAAGCTTCCTGTCACTTCAAGGTATTAATATTTTTAATAGGTCCTAAGTAGTCCTTTTTGTTATCCATCCTTTATCTTTTAGGGATTGTCACTGCCTCTACTTCTTACCATAGCAGGTTGGAGGCAATGCTCTTCTTCCCTCTTTAGAAGCTGAAATCTTCCTATTGCTAACTGTTGGTAGCCAGGACACTAACCACTGGTCCATGATCAGCCAGGTGAATGTCCCAAGTTGGGTTTTGTGTCTCAAGCAAATGACTCAAAGACAAAAGGTTGTTAAATTAATAGAAGTCTCTTTGTTCTGATCTAGTCCTTCCAAATTATCTTGATGGCTGAATCTTCCAGTTCACAGCCTTTGAAGTCGCTTTTTCCTGACCCTTTTCCAAAGTGGTTTCTCCTGACTCTGAACAATCTTGAGAACCCCCAATACCTTTCCAATAAATACTTACACTTACTGTCTGTTCTTTGTAATCTAAAGAATTCTGAAATATTATATCTAGCCTCTTTACTGGGTCTTTGTTTTTTAGGAAGTCTATTCTTGTTAACATAAGAGTAATTATTGGAAATAAGGAAAATTCCCACTGAAAAAGTAAAAATGAAGAGTAAAAATGCTGAGACAATAAAACCCTATAAGACTACATCACTGTCAGCTTTTGTTAACTGGAAGAAGTGCATATAATTAGAAATAATTGATGGAAACACACTTATGTGGCTAATATATGAGGGGCAGCATTCTTGAAATAATATTTGTAAAAGATCCTTGTTCATACCCCTTTAATAAGCACTACAATGTTCTCTAACTACTCAACATATCCATTTTCAAAAAGTATGACTTTAGTATAATCAACCTTCTATTTTTCTTTCACTATAGGTATTGTATGTTAATATTAGATAATTCTTAGAATAACATAGCTAACCTGCCTCTACTTTATCTCTCATTTCTAACCCACCTAGAAGATGGAATGAGGTGAAAAATCACTAAGGATAAAGCTTAGCCAATAAATATTTTTCATGCTACTTTGCCTTAATCCTTTACATAAAAATGTTTAGAACTGTGGAGCCAAAAGAGTGCTATGATTCTAAAGTATAGTTTTAAGGAAACCAGGAAAAACCCAGTGAAAGACAGCAATGTTTACTACAGTTTCTGGATCATAGAAGAAACTCAATTAGCATCTGCAGAAGGAAGGAGAGAAAAACTAAGGACAGAATAAAGGAAAGAAGAGGAAGGGAGGAAAAAGGAATGTATACAAGGTGGGTTTTTGAACATCAAAATGGAAATTTTCTTCTTTTTTCTTCTTTGAGAAATTTTAGGACCTGCATAAATTCTAACATAAATTGCTCTCCAAAAATACTAGAACAGAGATTAAACAAGATATCTCTAATTTAACTTATTAACATGAAAGCATTATATAAGATAGACTTACATGTCAAAATTTTAGGCATCTAGCAGATGGCCCCCTGTAAGGTCTATGGGCCCAATATTTGAATCTGACATTATGTTTGTCTTACTACCAATTTCATGACCTCTCAGCTGTTAAGTTGGCCAAATAGTAATGCTATGCCACTGTAGTATCAGAAGGAGTAATGTAACCTATATATCCTTATGGCTCCAAAGCTGCTATAAAGTAACTCTACAAAATTGTGTTACCATTTGAGAGACCAAATAATAACTTTTGGGGAGCCAGCAAAGTCTATTAACGTCCATTAAAATTGCTTTTTCTGTATCCAGTTTTCCTTCCTCTCTCTTCCTCTCTCTATTTCTCCTTTTACAATTGCTAGAAACTGGTCTTTATAGAGGTCTTTTAAAACTAGGTCATGGTTAAATTAATTACTCACAGTACGCCTTACTCTAGGATAGAAAGTCATTGTACCTATAGAATACAGCAGGAAATTCAGGAACACAAGGAGAAATGAAGGTCATAAATCAAGTTGAGTGGGACAAGAAATGTGAAAATACAGAAAAATTCTTTCCGTTTATCCTTCTAACAAATATTTCTTGACTTATTATACCAAGGATATGAGCTGGGCTGTGGAGATGTGTAATCCCAAATTACTTTCAGTTCAGTTCAATCGCTCAGTCGTGTTCGACTCTCTGCGACCCCATGAATCACAGCACGCCAGGCCTCCTTGTCCATCACCAACTCCCGGAGTTCACTCAAACTCATGTCCACAGAGTCGGTGATGCCATTCAGCCATCTCATTCTCTGTTGTCCCCTTCTCCTCCCACCCCCAACCTTTCCCAGCATCAGAGTCTTTTCCAGTGAGTCAACTCGTCGCATGAGGTGGCCAAAGTATTGCAGTTTCAGCTTTAGCATCCTTAATTTACCACCTTTTATTCCTAGCATTGTCTAATGTGTTCTTTCAAATTTATAACCAACTTTCCACTGGAACCTGAATTTTTAGATAGATCTTCATAGGACTGAATTACTTCAATAATAAAATGGGAACAATAAACCTAAAGTGCCTGTCTGTGTATGTACGCTCAGTCATGTCTAACTCTTTGTGGGCCATGAACTGTATAGCCTGCCAGGCTCCTCTGCTCATGGAATTTTTCAGGCAATACTGGAGTGGGCTGCCATTTCCTACTCCAAGAGATCTTCCCAACCCAGGGATCAAATCCATGTCTCTTGTGTCTCCTGCACTGGTAGGTGGATTCTTTCTTTCCCAGTAACACCACCTGGGAAGCCCTGGACCATACAATTACACTCAATGAACTGCTCTGCACTGTACTACCCAGCACTGCACTGAGTCAGCTTCAAAGACATCACCAAAGACAAAGTTACAACAAGAGTATCCACGCTGATGTCTAAATTCTCCCTTCCTTACCCCTCATGAGCCCCAGTCAACCCACTGTCTTTCCCAAGTATCTTTTACAGTGTCATTTCCATTATAGCATGCTGAATAATACTGCAATAAACAACAAGAAAGTTTTTATATCTATAGTGAACCAACTTTTCTATTTGGTTTAGCTTGAACATAGGAAGGGAAAGCAGCTGTTAAATAAGTAGCCTGTGTAAAAGTTCATTATGAACATTGTACACTAACAAAGTAAATATGCCATATTTTCTGAATAATACATGTATATACCATGTTAATCTTTTATAACATACCCTTATCAGGAAATAAATCTTATTAAGGCACAAAAAAGTTATTGTACTTATTAAAATGGGTGAATCAATTTAAGCTTTCTTACGGTTTGTCAAGTTTGCAAAATATTATATTTCTCTTCAGAGTTACATTCTGTGTAGCTCAAAGATAATCCCTATGGTCTTGGCATATGTTACTTAATTGTCTCAGAAGGAAATGCCATAAATAGCATGCTGTCATCCCCCACAGGCACTGTCTCATCTGTCACAGTTGGGGCTCCAGACAGGGTGAGGTGCTCTAAGACATTTCTTAGTCTATGTAAATCACAGCCATTACTTCTTACCACTTTTCAATCGGTCAATTATGTATAAACATGTGTTAATAAAAATTTGCCTCTGTGCCTCTAAGGTACACACCCATAAAGCTATGTGAGTATGATAAAGTATAAATGGCATACATTATTATTTGATTCAACCTACCTCATAAATTATGATCCAAAGTGCTTCCATAGAAACAAAATTCCAGAAAAGCCTCTAGAGCCAAATGCTTGAAAAAAAATTAAAAAGACAGAATGGAAAACAGTATTTCTCCCCAGATTTTGTAACTCACTGAAGAAATCACTCAATTTTGTCTTAGAAGAAGAAAGAAAACTGAAGATGTATTGTTTTATAAATGCTTTTTATAAACATTTGAACTCTTATGATAGTAGGACTATAAAAATAAAATTTCCTAATGTAGGAATAAATATAGTAAGTGTACTTGGAAAAATTCTATAAATGCATTAGTTTTAAAATATTAAAAATAGATTTTCTGAAAAATATTTAAATAATGATTATCATAAAGATAAGCAATTGTTGTGTGGTCGTTAAGTTGTATCCAACTCTTTTAAAATCCCATGGACTGTAGCCTACCAAGCGCCTCTGGTCCATTGAATTCTCGGGGGAAAAATCCTGGAGTGGGTTGCCATTTCCTTCTCCAGGGGATCTTTCTCACTCATGGGTTGAACTTGTGTCCCCCATATTGGCAGGCAGATTCTTTACCACTGAGCTACCAGGGAAGACCAAAGATAAGCCATATGTACTTTGATTAGGGTCAGTTCAGTTCAGTTCAGTCGCTCAGTCATGTCCAACTCTTTGCGACCCCATGAATCACAGCACACCAGGCCTCCCTGTCCATCACCAACTCCCGGAGTTCACTCAAACTCACCTCCATCGAGTCGGTGATGCCATCCAGCCATCTCATTCTCTGTCATCCGCTTCTCCTCCTGCCCCCAATCCCTCCCAGCATCAGAGTCTTTTCCAATGAGTCAACTCTTCACATGAGGTGGCCAAAGTATTGGAGTTTCAGCTTCAGCATCAGTCCTTCCAATGAACATCCAGGACTGATCTCCTTTAGAATGGACTGGTTGGATCTCCTTTCAGTCCAAGGGACTCTCAAGAGTCTTCTCCAACACCACAGTTCAAAAGCATCAATTCTTTGGTGATCAGCTTTCTTCACAGTCCAACTCTCACATCCGTGCATGACCACTGGAAAAACCATAGCCTTGATTAGACGGACCTTGGTCGGCAAAGTAATGTCTCTGCTCTCCTGATCAAAAAATATAAGCAGTAGTCTGATGTATGCTGTTGAGGATTATGAGAGAAATATAATAAGCATGTTGTAGTGGAAGGTGTAGGGGATTAGGATCATAAGCCCTGAAATAAAGTCACTCTCTAGGGCTCTACAACTTTGGACATATTGAACTTTTCTAAGTATCAGTAATCTTAGCAAAGCAATGGTTGCTTATGTCAGTCCAACTCATAGAGTTGATATTGAGGAATAAATGAGGTTAGCAAATGCTGAAAAATAGTTTACAAATGTAGGTCATTATTACTGGCATTTAAAAAATAATTTCTAATAAAAATACTGAAAGCTATATTTAAGACTAATGATCATAAATTTATGATTAATTTTTTTTGGAGGTAACAAACAAAATGTTCTTTAAAAGTAAATTTGTTAGTTTTTCTTAGTTGATGCAACAGTATAGAGGATAGTAAATTACTCCTGAACTGAATTAAAATTGCACTGGTAGTGATTGATTGCTTATTATTCCACTAGGAATTGTGTCTGCCTTCAAAAAGCATATAATTTAGAATAAGACTTTAGAAATAGATTATTACAGATATCAAAGAAACACCAGAGTTTATCTATTGTATATCATTTACTCATCTATTTAGTGCCTCTTTTCATCTGGGCTTTAAAAAATGTGGAATTTCGTAATCCACTGACAAGATTTATCTAGATTTAAAGTAAGGTGGATCCCAGCTAAGTGTACAGAACTGTCAACCAACAGATATATAAGTCAATAACAATATATCAGGACACACTCCAACATAATTGTAGAATTACCCAGGACTTGATACCTGGTAAAATAATTTTGTGAGCATTGGAATAAGGTTACATCATCACACAAAAAATGTTAAATTGACTTTTGTCATTGAATAAATTTTAGAATTCTGTTTTAGTTTAACAGACATGGGCTAAGTGTGTTATTGTCTAATATTTTAAAGATTCTCAACATCATTATTCTACTTGTATATGATTTATAGGAATTAATCCCTAAATGATATGCCACAGACAATTTAGTAAAACAAATCATCAACTATTATTTATCAACTTTGAATATAATGAAAAATTAAGGAGAATAAAGAGATTATAATTACAAATGATGGGGTGTAGATTCATGAAAAATAAAGGCATGGCTATTTACTACTTTTTCTACCACTATAACATCATTCCGAGATCCAACCAGTCCATTCTAAGGGAGATCGATCCTGGGTGTTCATTGGAAGGACTGATGCTAAAGCTGAAACTGCAATACTTTGGCCACCTCATGAGACGAGTTGACTCACTGGAAAAGACTCTGATGCTGGGAAAGGTTGGGGGCGGGAGGAGAAGGGGATGACAGAGAATGAGATGGCTGGATGGCATCACCGACTCTACTGACATGAGTTTGGGTGAACTCCGGGAGTTGGTAATGGACAGGGAGGCCTGGCGTGCTGTGATTCATGGGGTCACGGAGAGTCGGACATGACTGAGCGACTGAACTGAACTGAACTGAACATCATTCCATGTGAATTTACTAATAACCAGGAGACATAGCAATTTTTAATAAGAATTTTTTGAATCCTTACTCATATTTGCATCTGTATAAACTTTAACCTTCAACCTTCTTGCAACCTACATAACCCACAATAGATCCAAAGAGAACTATGCATCATTGTGCAAAAAAATTAATACACACACAATAGAGAGGTCATTATGCTTTCGGGTCATTTTAACTTTTATATCTGAGCAATTAACACTCTTAGAAATTTCACTATATAGCATATATTGTATGAAATAAGGACTTTTATTTATTTGAGGACTATGCCACAAACTTCCTCCCTACTTTCTTTTCTTTCTTTCCTGTATACATATTAATTAGTTCAATACACATTTATTAGATGGCTCCTACACAACATCCAGGACATACAGAAATGAATAGAGTAGCCTTCCTTTAAAGAGTGTATGGTGCAAAAATTACCTTTCACAACTTTGTAAGAGATTAATTTAAATCGCAATGCTTCACTATGAGATAAAAATACACTTCCATAGTAGGCTTTCAGTTCAGTTCAGTTCAGTTCAGTCGCTCAGTCGTGTCCGACTCTCCGCGACCCCATGAATCACAGCACACCAGGCCAATAATAAATTTAAATAAACACATGATTACAGAATAACTTACATAAGGAAATACTGTGGTGAAAACAGAAATGTAGGTCTTCATCAGCATTACAAAGTATTGGGGTAGCATATTATATAAACATGATTAAATAAATAACTGTGTAAATCTTAATATATATATGTGTGTGTGCATGTATATATAGTCTTCTGTTTCTGGCAATATGGCAAACAGGACACCATAGGAGTATCTCCTTGTGCAAAATTACTAGGTCTAGATAAATTTTATATCTTAAATATGTTGCTGGGATTGTAATCAAGAGGGAACATCTCAAGGATTTCCTGTAAAAACAGATTCAACTATGTACCCACAAAATATCTAGGAGCAAGAAGAATATAGTTGCTGTGAGGGAAACTGCTCTTGATATGCAGTAATCTGCATTAGATAATACGTCTTGGACAAGATGATAGAAAAATCTTAAGTCAGACTAAGATGGCTATAGATAAAAAGTCAAGAAAATATAAGAAGTCACCAGACATATGAGCTAGAATTAGCAAAAGCAGAAATACAGACACATATATTCCTCCACTTCAATTTGATATTAGTATGATTAAATTCACAATATAGAATTGAAATTATAAAATGTTAAAAAAAATTATTGGCAGTTAAGGCAATAGGAAGCTTTTAGGAATGACTAGGCAGACTAAATTTTTAAAAATCATATTTATATATTATAAATTCAAAATGTATTGATGGAAATATATATTAGACAAAACTCAAAAGAGAATTAGAGAACTGAAAAAGATATCTGAAGAACTTATTAATAGAATATGTATATTAGCAATGAAGAAGTGGGCAGTGAAATAAAAAAAAGTAATACTGTTGTGTACAATACTTAAAGATCACACATTCATCTCGAGTATGTGCAGAATACTTATATAAGATGATCATGTATCAGTCCTCAATTTTAATTGAAAAAAAACACAAAAATACAAAATGCAATTAAGTTGGATGTTATTAAAATACAAATTTAAAAATCTCCACACATTTGGTAATATATTTTCCAGTACTTCATGTGCAAAAATAAGACCATAAGACTAAAATATTTTGATACAAGGATATAGAGCCAATAAAGAAAAATTGACTGTTTTTAGATACTAACACTGAACATTTGTAAAATGAAACAGGAAGCAAAATCATTTATGATAGCATCATGCAAGTATTTTCTAAGAAATACTTAGGACTCCATTCAACACAAGTGCTTAGTAACAAATTATTATGTAATTGCTGTATATCAATTTGGGAAATTGAGCAAAAGAGATATTAAATGGAAATTTGACTGAACTGAACTGAACTGATAGCATTAAACATATGAATTAGAAGATAAGTAAGGCTGAAAATTAAATGAGCTAACATCCTATTTGAGTAGTCAGGAAAATAAGAACACGGATAAATAAACTTATAACTCTAAGAATAAGTAAGGTAAAATAAAGATAGCACTAGAAAGTAAAACAGAAAAAAGCATAGAGGATCAAAAACTAGCAAGTTTGTACTTATATGAGTCTAGTAAAATAGATAAACTACAACATTAAGAAAAAAAGGCAAAAATAATCTTAAGATCTCAAAATGGGAATGTATTATAATTATTAATTGCAGTAAAGAATATTATTAGTAAATTTATTCTGAACACATAGATAAAATGGATAAATACATAGGATACTAAAATTTACAAAGCTAATTTATTCTTTAAAAATACCCACAACTCTCTTACAACTAGTTAAGAAACAACTAGTAATTTAAGAGACCTTATGGGAAAAACTCAGATTCAAATGATTTCATAGACAAATTCTAGACAATTTCAATAAACAGGTAAGTTCAGTTATATGCAACAAGTAAGATTACTTCACAATCATTTCTATTAAACTAGTACAACCTTAATTCTAAATCCAGACAATGAGTGTGTGAGAAAACCAAGCCAGAGGCCAATCTTGCTGTGAATATAGATCAAAAGTCACGTACTCAGAAGCCACACATCCTATGGTGTAATAAAGTATCAACTATAAGCAAGTGATTTATCTCAGAATTTAAAGGTTGGCTTAATATTAGAAAAATCAATGATGATTGACCACATAAAATGATTAAAAGAGGAGAAATATATGATAACTACCAAAGGATAAATTTTTTAAAGCAGAAATTGTGTTCTATAATATTCAACTATTTATCATTAAATCTGTTAGCAAAGCAATCCATTAGAGACAGCTATCAAAAATCATAGTAAATACTATTCAACTGAAAATATCTGAAGCACTTCCTCTAAAATAAGATCACCTCTATCACCACCTTTATTCAACTATGTACCAAATGTATTAGCCAGCACAAAAAAAAAAGAAAGAAAATAGAGAAGACATAAACAAAGGCAAATGGCTAGAAAAATAAGAAACAATAAATGCTATGCTTGTGCTATGATACACAACCCAGTAATCAAAATAGCATGGCATTGGCATAAATACAGCACATGGATCAATGGAATATAGAGCCCAGACATAAACTCACACACTTATGGTCAGTTAATCTCTGACAAATGAGGCAAAAATACACAATAGATAAAAGACAGTCTCTTCAGCAAGTGGTGCTGGGAAAGCTGGACAGCTGCATGTAAATCAATGAAGCTAGAACACACTCTCATATCTTGCACAAAAACAAACTCAAAATGGCTTAAAGACTTAAACATAAGACATGACATCATTAAACTCCTAGAAGAGATCATAGGCAAAACATTATCTGATATAAATTATACTGTCAGTCTCACAAGGCAATATAAATAAAAACAAAAATAAACAAATGGGATAAAATTAAACTTTGCTTTTGCACAGCGAAGGAAACCATAAACAAAATGAAAAGACAATCAATGGAAATGCAGAAAATATTTGCAAATGATGTGACTGATATGGGCTCAATTTCCAAAATATACAAACAGCTCATACAACTCAACAAAAAAAGAACGAACAACCCAACTGAAAAATGTAAAGAAGACCTAAAAAGACAATTCTCCAAAGATGACATACACGTGGTCAGTAGGCACATGAAGAGATGTTCAACAGCGCTAATTATTAGAGAAATGCAAATCAAAACTTTAATGAGGTATCACCTCACACCAGTCAAAATGGCCATCATCAAGAAATCTACAAACAAATGATGGAGAAGGTGAGCAGAAAAGGGAATTCTTCTTGGTGGGAATGTAAACTGGCACAGCTATTATGGCGAACAGTATGGGGGAGCCACCATTTTATCCAGCAATCCCACTCCTGGGCATACATCCAGAGAAAATTATATGATTTTTTAAAAAATGCATGCACCCCTATATTCACAGAAGCACTATTCTCAATAGCCAAGACTTGGAAACAACTTATATGTCCATCAACAAATGAATGGATAAAGTTGTGACACATATACACAATGGAATACTACCCAGCCATAAAAATGAACAAAATAATCCCAATTGCAGCAACATGGATGCAACTAGAGATTATCACACTAAGTGAAGCCAGTAAGAGAAAGACAAACACCATGCGATATCACTTGTACATGGCACAAGTTAACTTATCTATGAAGCAAAAAATAGATGCACAGACATAGAAAAAAGACTAGTGGTTGCCAAGGGGGAGCTAGGTGTGGGGGATACATGGACAGGGAATTTGAAGTTAGCTGTTGCAAACCATTACATATAGAACAGATAAACAATAATGTCCTACTGTATAGCACAGGGAACTATATTCAGTATCCTGGGATAAACCATAATGAAAAGGAATATAAAAAAATGCATATATGTGTATAACTGAGTCACTATGTTGTAGAGCAGAGATTAACACAACATTGTAAAACAGCTATCAGTTCAGTTCAGTTCATTTCAGTCGCTCAGTCGTGTCCGACTCACCACAACGCCACGAATCACAGCACGCCAGGCCTCCCTGTCCATCACCAACTCCCGGAGTTCACTCAAACTCATGTCCACAGAGTCGGTGATGCCATCCAGCCATCTCATTCTCGGTCGTCCCCTTCTCCTCCCACCCCCAACCTTTCCCAGCATCAACTCGTCGCATGAGGTGGCCAAAGTATTGGAGTTTCAGCTTTAGCATCAGTCCTTCCAATGAACACCCAGGATCGAACTCCCTCAGAATGGACTGGTTGGATCTCCTTGCAGTACAAGGGACTCTCAAGAGTCTTCTCCAACACCACAGTTCAAAAGCATCAATTCTTCAGCGATCAGCTTTCTTCACAGTCCAACTCTCACATCCATACATGACCACGGGAAAAACCATAGCCTTGACTAGATGGACCTTGGTTGGCAAAGTAATGTCTCTGCTTTTTAATATATTATCAAGGTTGGTCATAACTTTCCTTCCAAGGAGTAAGCGTCTTTTAATTTCATGGCTGCAATCAGCATCTGCAGTGATTTTGGAGCCCAAAAAAATAAAGTCTGACACTGTTTCCACTGCTTTTCCATCTATTTCCCATGAAGTGATGGGACCAGATGCCATGATCTTAGTTTTCTGAATGTTGAGCTTCAAGCCAACATTTTCACTCTGCTCTTTCACTTTCATCAAGAGGCTTTTGAGTTCCTCTTCACTTTCTGCCATAAGGGTAGTGTCATCTGCATATCTGAGATTATTGATATTTCTCCCAGCAATCTTAATTCCAGCTTGTGCTTCTTCCAGCCCAGCGTTCCTCATGATGTACTCTGCATATCAGTTAAATAAGCAAGGTGACAATATACAGCCTTGACGTACTCCTTTTCCTATCTGGAACCAGTCTGTTGTTCCATTGCCAGTTCTGACTGTTGCTTCCTGACCTGCATACAGGTTTCTCAAGAGGCAGGTCAGGTGGTCTGGTATTCCCATCTCTTTCAGAATGTTCCACAGTTTATTGTGATCCACACAGTCAAAGGCTTTGGCATAGTCAATGAAGCAGAAATAGATGTTCTTCTGGAACTCTCTTGCTTCCTCCATGATCCAGTGGATGTTGGCAATTTGATCTCTGGTGCCTCTGCCTTTTCTAAAACCTGCTTGAATATCTGGGAGTTCATGGTTCACATATTGCTGAAGCCTGGCTTGGAGAATTTTAAGCATGACTTTACTAGCGTGTGAGATGAGTGCAATTGTGTGGTAGTTTGAGCATTCTTTGGCATTGCCTTTCTTTGGGATTGGAATACTGCAACTAAAAATACTTTAAAAAATAAAACAGTATATTTCCAAGTAAAATATATACTTATTTTTAATCCATCTAATATATTGTAATGTTTTTACCTCATTTATTATAAATTTTTGCCTTTTGAGTCATGAGAGGCCAACTCCCAGCTTGTCCATTACTAGTTGAGGCCACGTGACTCAATTATTCTAAATTTTAGTTTCCTCATCTCTAAAGTTGAGATAATGACTCTTATTTCACAAGATTCTAGTAGCTAAATATTTCTTTTTCTTTAAATTTTAATTGGAGGCTAATTACTTTACATTATTTTATTGGTTTTGCCATACATTGACATGAATCTGCCCCGGGTGTACGTGTTTCCCATCTTGAACCCCCCTCCCACATCCCTCTCCATCCCATCCCTCTGGTTCAGAATTAAATATTTCTTTAAATCAGGGGTCCCCAACTTTCTGGATCTAGCGCCTAATGATATGAGGTGGAGTCGATGTAACAATAGACATAAAGTGCACAATAAATATAATGCACTTGAATCATCCTGAAACTATCCCCCCTCCACCCTGCCACCCAGTCCATGAAAAATTATCTTCCACAAAACTGGTGTTTAGTGCCTAAAAAGTTGAAGACCGCTGCTATAAAGTCTAAAGCAGTTTATTAACACTTTGCAAAACCATGCTGGCATGACTGACATTTTTCTCTTGTTTTCGTTTGATTGTTTTCTCTAATGAAACTACCATATAAATACTGTGAACCAAAGAAAGACAAATGCTATGTTTGCTTACCTTCCATGTCTCTTAAGGTCCCGATGAAAGAGCATAAATGGAAGCAGAAAAATCATAACATGGTTGGAAAACATGAAACAGAAAAACTATAGTACAAAATACTGAAAAACAGACTTAGGGAGAAAGAAAAAAAACAGAGGAAACACCCAAGAGAGCAGGGGAAAGCACGGCTTTTCCTGAAAGAGCTGGGCACAAACTGAAGCAGAGACACCACCAGTATAATATGCGGGTGTGGACTTCTGGCCCACAGACAGGTAAACTACTTAACAACCTTCATGCATGACAGTTGGCCACCTGGGTGTTGCCTCTCCCCATTCCTCAGGCCCATAAGTAGGTTACCCACTAACTAACCTTTAGTCATCACAGCTGGTCATGTGGGTACTGACTCTCCCTACTCTGTAGAGAAAAGCTTTTTAAAATAAAACTTGAGAACCAAACTCAAAAGAAAGTGATTGGTTTGTCTAAGTAACAAACTAGTATGAGCTGTCAAGCCCAAGATAAAAGAGCAAAGCTTAAGGAAACTCTGAACTTTATTATCAGATGCTGAAAAAATATACACACTTGGAACAAAAATGTCAAAGGCAGATTTACCCAGGAATAAACTCAAGTATTCTCCCTGAAGATTAGAAAAGCTTTTGCCAGTTGTGGGGATCTACAGCCTGGCTCCCCCTGTGTTTCACTCACACCCAGACCAACTCCCAAATAACACCCGTTTGGTCCTTTCATTTAAAGGAACAGAGTGTTACGAAAAGAGATCTACAGCAGTAAAAGAAAACCACCCTAGACAGCTGTATTCATCCACCTAATTCTTCATGGTAACTTGTTACTTGGTGGGGTAATCATGAAGTTTTTGAGGAAAATTAATAGAATGTGTTCAAAACAAGACAATAGGTCTAATATGGAAACACTTATAGTAAACCGTACTAAGTTGATTCAGTCATGCTCGACTCTTTGTGACCCTAGGGACCATAGCCCACCAGGCTCCTCTGTCCATGAGATTCTCCAGGCAAGAATACTGGAGGGGGTTACCATATCCTCCTCCAAGGGATCTTTCTGACCCAGGGATCGAACCTGCATCTCTTATATGCCCTGCATTAGCAGGCAGGTTCTTTACCACTAACACCACCTGGGGAGCCTATACTAAGCCACATGTAACCATCCTAGAGTTAAATATTACAGTTTCAGCTCTCCAGGAAATGGAACCTTAAACCAGATTCTTAAATCAAGAACCACCTGATCAGTATTAAATAGATAATCTGCCTGAGACACCCTCCAACCTACTATTTTTGTGTAGTACAACATCCTTGTTCCCACTCTCTTCTGCCTGCAGAAACTCATTTTGTTCAGCTTTTCAGAGCTCTTTTCTATCTTAGACTGTATGCTGCCTGACTCACATGGATTTTTGCTCAAATAAATTGCTTAAAATAAAATAGGGGAAAAAGAGTCATACTTTTGAAATGAAATGCTCTGAGGAGAGTAAGAGTGGTTGCTCACCATGTTACTTGTGATGTAGTATGTGGCTTTTCACTTGAATAATAATTTATAGTAATCTTTATAAATAGCTGACAGAAAACAGAGAATAGAAAAATTCCACCCTCTTCATTAAGAGCAAAGCCTTGATAGAATTCTGTTGCCAAAATAAATGGATATTTCAGAATCAAGATCATGTACTACATGTTTCATTTGTAAGAAACATGGCTATAATATAAATCCCAGCATGTCATGGAATTTTGCTAAATTCTCCACGTCCATTAACTATATAGATTATTGTATTACAACCTATGATCCCATATTTGCTGGTATGTGCTATAAAGACTTTTATATTAAGCGGTCCCATTTGATTAACATCGATGGGGGAGAAAAAGGTATTCCACTGGACAGATTCCATCTTTTGAAGCCTTGAGTTCTTGGCCCAAATTTCAATTTCAAATGTAGACTACAATTTATTTAGACTTGGCTTTTGTTCTTTCTCAACCCCAACCTTAAAAACTACAGGGTAATATCAGGCATTTGAATTTATTAGCATTCATCAAAGAGTATTTTTGGCAGTACTGTATCACAAAGCCTGACATTGGCATATATAAAACAATACATGTGCAAGCCTACAAAGAAAGGACATATGAAGGGAATGTCCATTATATAACTTAAGCTGTTTTTGCTGGATCAAATAAAATTATAACGGCGCCATGCATAGTACTGTTGCTGAAGGCCATCATAAACCCTTGTTTTCATGGGGTTAAATGGTCTTTTTGCCATGAAAATTTTTTTGTTTTGTTTGTAAGTGGCCAAAGTACTGTGGCAGCCTGCGAAAGGAGAGACTTTATTATATTTTTTCCAATTAAAACAAAAAAGTACATACAAAGTAAGTCCTTTAAAGGCAGATGAAGTCAAAATTTAAATGCTTTGATGACTATTCTGGAACCGTGTCATTTTTCTTCCTGTAGTAAATGTGTATTATGTGATTATAATTGTCTCTAGTCAATGTGCTTTAAAAGCAAGGAGACATGTCTACTAAACCAATTTATTTTTCAAGTATCTTGTTAAAAGTTAGTATGCAAATAGCCAGGCATGATAAAACAAATCAGTAAGCATCCTATCACTCATCCATTGCTTAGGATTCAAAATCATAAGTTTCTATTCTTTTCTGTATAGAAAACTGATTTCAAAAATCATCTAACTTGGTAACTTTATTATGTATTTGAGGCTTTAAGAAAACTGAAATTCAGAGAAATTCAAAATTTGAGTCACACCTGGATTTCTTTCCATAGGAAACATGCAAATTCAGAAATTTCCTAACATTTTACTAAACCTTTCAATCAGAGTTAGATATTTAACCGGAGAGAGATTTTCTCTTTAATTACGAATCAAGACAACATATACATGCCATCAAAACAAAGTGACTGTGATAAATTAAATCAGCAGGTTGTACAATCTCTGATAAACGTTTTTGACTCTGTTCAGTTCAGTCGCTCAGTCGTGTCCGACTCTCCGGGACCCCATGAATCACAGCATGCCAGGCCTCCCTGTCCATCACCAAATCCTGGAGTTCACCCAAACTCATGTCAATAGAGTCGGTGACGCCATTCAGCCATCTCATTCTCTGTCGTCCCCTTCTCCTCCCGCTCCCAACCTTTCCCAGCATCAGAATCTTTTCCAGTGAGTCAACTCGTCGCATGAGGTGGCCAAAGTATTGCAATTTCAGCTTTAGCATCAGTCCCTCCGATGAACACCCAGGATTGATCTCCTCTAGAATGGACTGGTTACATTAGTGTAAATTGCAAAATAGATTGATGTTCTTTCATGAATCTCCTATAAAATTGTAGTTATGTCCTTTCACATCAGAGGGCATATGAAGTCAGTTTGTCCTATTATTGTTGTTAGTAAGTTGAATCATTTGGCTCAGGTAATCCAAAAAATTTCTCCATTTACTAATTCTTTTTTCTTTTTGCATAGCAAGTAACCTGTGGGGTCATACAGATTACAGTATTGTTTGAATATTCTGTTCTCCAATAATCTTTTACCAACAATTTTGGCATCCATTGGCAATTTTCACTTATAGTAATCAATTCTCTATTTGTGGTAAGGTGATGATTTTTGATATCTATTATTTCTTCCACGTATATGAGTAGGCAGTATTCTGTTAGGAAAGCTCCCACCTCAAGTCATCCATTTTAATGATTTTAGTATCAGTGCAGGTCAGGAAGCAACAGTTAGAACTTGACATGGAACAACAGACTGGTTCCAAATAGGAAAAGGAGTACATCAAGGCTGTATATTGTCATCCTGCATATTTAACTTATATGCAGAGTACATCATGAGAAACGCTGGACTGGAAGAAGCACAAGCTGGAATCAAGATTACCGGGAGAAACATCAATAACCCCAGATATGCAGATAACACCATCCTTATGGCAGAAAGTGAAGAAGAACTAAAGAGCCTATTGATGAAAGTGAAAGAGGAGAGTGAAAAAGTTGACTTAAAGCTCAACATTCAGAAAACTAAGATCACGGCATCCAGTCCCATCACTTCATGGGAAATAGATGGGGAAACAGTGGAAACAGTGGCTTACTTTGTTTTTTGGGGCTCCAAAATCACTGCAGATGGTGATTGCAGCCATGAAATTAAAAGACACTTACTCCTTGGAAGGAAAGTTATGACCAACCTAGACAGCATATTAAAAAGCAGAGACATTACTTTGCCAACCAAGGTCCGTCTAGTCAAGGCTATGGTTTTTCCAGTAGTCATGTATGGATGTGAGAGTTGGACTATAAAGAAAGCTGAGCACAGAAGAATTGATGCTTTTGAACTGTGGTGTTGGAGAAGACTCTTGAGAGTCCCTTGGACTTCAAGGAGATCCAACCAGTCTATCCTAAAGGAGATCAGTCCTGGGTGTTCATTGGAAGGACTGATGTTGAAGCTGAAACTCCAATACTTTGGCCACCTGATGCAACGAGTTGACTCACTGGAAAAGACTCTGATGCTGGGAAAGGTTAGGGGTGGGAGGAGAAGGAGACGACAGAGAATGAGATGGCTGGATGGCATCACCGACTCGAGGGACATGAGTTTGGGTGAACTCCGGGAGTTGGTGATGGACAGGGAGGCCTGGCGTGCTGTGATTCAGGGGGTCACAAAGAGTCGGACACGGCTGAGCGACTGAACCAAACTGAAGGACTCATAGATCCTTTGCTTAACCAACATTTTATAATCCATTTCTGTCAATATTTATTTTATGAACAGTTGTCTTAATAAAACAATGAAAGAAAGTCCTTTCTGGATGACTTCTATGTCCTTTGACATCATTAACTGGTTTTTGAACACTTCTTCAGTTTCTAACATGGAAGAAATATCAATTGTTTTTTTTAAATGACATACTTTTGGATTCTTGACTGAAGAATGAGGAGGATCAGTCAGTCAGTCAGTTCAGTCGCTCAGTCGTGTCCGACTCTTTGTGACCCCATGAATCACAGCACGCCAGGCCTCCCTGTCCATCACCAACTCCTGGAGTTCACTCAAACTAGACTAGACTAGTCATGGTCTAGCCTTGACTAGACGGACCTTGGAGGGGTAAAAGAAGAGGGAGGAGGAGGAGAAGAACAAGCTGAAAAAAGCATTATTGGACAATTGGGAAATTTTTAATGTTGACTATACTTTATAAAGGAGTTGAACTGATGTATTACGTAACTTCCTTAGCATGAAAATTTCATATAAGATAATACTATTATTCTTAAGAGATATATGCTTGAATATTGAAGGATAAAATAGCTGCATGTCTTTAATTTTCAAATGTTTCAAAAATGTTATAAAATGTTAACAGTTGGCAAATCTATGAAAGAAGTACTATTCAAGAATTGGAAATATTTCCAAATTAAAGTTGGGTTAAAAAAGAATAAAAATTATATTTAGATAGTCCCTGCTGCTGCTGCTGGTACTGCTAAGTCACTTCAGTCATGTCCAACTCTGTGCAACCCCATGGATGACAGCCCACCAAGCTCCCCCATCCTTGGGATTCTTCAGGCAAGAACACTGGAGTGGGTTGCCATTTCCTCCTCCAATACATGAAAGTGAAAAGTGAAAGTGAAGTCGCTCAGTCATGTCCGACTCTTCCAGATCCCATGAACTGCAGCCTACCAGGTTCCTCCGATCATTTTCCAGTCAAGAGTACTGGAGTGGGTCGCTATTGCCTTCTCCTTAGATAATCCCTAGTGGGAATAAAAGCATAAATTTAACAAGCAAATGCAAAACAGTGGGTGGCTTTAACATTTTTTTTCACTAATGAGGAAAAATAAGGACCTCAAGTTCTAGAAAATCCAGCTGCTTGCATTAGTTGGTAAAGATTCATTTTTAACACAGCTAAAATTACACGCCTAGCATCAAAAAATAAGCTACTAACCAGATGTAAAGAAAAAAGATGCGGTCAACCAAATTTTTAGAAAATTTATTTAAAGATATTATTTATCAAAAATAATCAAAAATAAAAATAATCCCTGCCATTATATTATATATATATTTTTCTAACATATCAACTACATAAGCTAAATGTAATCGAACTTTTCTAATATTCACCATAAAGTATGAAGAAGATAAAGATGATTGAGCTGAATATATACATTATGAAAGAGACTAGGATATTTTGTATATTATTATGAGTCTTACTATAGCAACTTTAGAAATAAAGGGCATGAAAGGTCCGTTGATGTAGGTTTTGGTTAACTGGGTTTCAGTCAATTAAGTTCTCCCTCAGTAATTTTACCCATATTTTCAAAGATTCCTATAGGAGAAAAAAAATTATGGTAAAATATTAATATTTTGGAAAAGGAAATGGCAACCCACTCCAGAACTCTTGCCTAGAGAATTCCGTGGACAGAGGTGCCTGGTGGGCTGCATCTTTGGGGTCACACAGAGTCGGACACGACTGAAGCAACTTAGCAGCAGCAGCATTAACATTTTACCTTGTGGGAAGAGAAGAAAATGGAAACTGATATCAAATTCTCTGAATCTTATTACTAAGTTTTCTGCTTGAATAAAGCTCCCTGAAGAGAAAAATATATAGCTGGACAAGGGTAAAAGTAGGAAAGATGTGTTTATATATGTATATGTGTGTGTGTGTGTGCGTGCATGTATGTATATAGATGTGTATATATATATATACATACATACATATATGTATGTATTCTTATTTAATTCTCACAAAATCCTAATAATATGGTAATATATGAATTATTATCACTATTTAAAAAATTAAGAGACGACGGTAGGAAACTCAATTCAAATATGCTACTTTAAAAGGTAAATCATGCAATTTTAGTCACCTATGGTGTGCTGTGATTCATGGGGTTGCAAAGAGTCGGACACGACTGAGTGACTGAACTGAACTGAACTGATGGTGTTCTTCTGGAAGGAGAGACAATTTCTTTATAATATACAGGAGATACTGTTTATCTAGATGATGAAGCCGCTTCCATCTAGTCAAAGACAAGTAACAAAGCACACTCACTTAACAGGACGAGCAAGTGCTACAACATACATTTTTGGAAATATGAGAGGTGGGAAAACGAATCTTTAAGCATTCATTATTTTTAATACTCATCACTAAAGATGTTTTTTGGAATTCTAAATCCTCCAGTTCAGTAGCATTGATTAAATTAAATTATTTAAATTAATCATTGTAAAGGTTGACTTTTTTAATTACAGAGATTTATAATTAAGGAGTTAAAGACAACAGGTTAGCAGTGCATATTGGATGTGCTGGAAATTAGAATGCATATGAAAATGAAAAAATCTGACTAAACTGTGCATGCCAATAAGTGGCATGTTATTAGCACTTTTAAAACTTTCCTTTTGTAAATCCAACTAAACTATATTTAGACTTCTAAACAAGGAAATCTTCTCCTAAGGCATTGCTGGTTTTGATGTTCAGTTTTACTTTTTCTCTTTTTTTATTTTATTTACTAAATGATACTTGTTTAAAAAGCAAAATCATGTTGTTAACCAATTATTAAATGTATGTGGTTTCTAATTCACAAAGTACTTATATCTTTTATCTATGAATGTTTTTACATGATGGTTAAACATCAGTTCAAAAACATATGATGTAGTAAATAATGAGTGGCAGGAAAAAATACGTTCAAAGGAGTATGTAATATTTTCATTCTTAGTATAAGTTTACTGACTGGAATATAAAAATGGAACAGGCATGTCAGCATTTGATTTTTAGAATTTTACATTAGACAGGGGTGATCATATAGACTGTATTCCATAGAGATATGTTATCCAAAATGTGTGAACTGTCACTATTGAATATTACATATAATGATTACATACATATACACAGACACACACACACATATATATATATACACATATATTGGATTGATACAAAATTTTGCAAAACTTTGCTGTCACTAGTAAGTTATATTTTCCCTAAAATACAGAAAAATATAATCTAAGAAAAGTGATAATAAACATTGTAGATTAACTATATTCCAGTAAAAAATAATTAACTATTTTTAAAAAGGAGAATGAATCCTAACACAACCAAATGCTGCAGGTGAAGTTACAAATAATTTAAAATACCTGTTTATATCTGCCAATCACTGAAAATGACAATTATGGAAAAAAAGAAAAGTGACAATATAACGTACTCTGTAAGCACAATGAAAACTATAATAATTTCTTATTTTTTCAAATCAATTATGGAAAATAAAAGAACCAAAATATTTATGCAAATTAAGTGAGAAATGTTATCCTTTCTGAGCTCAATGAAATTAAGTGTTGATTTAAATAATTACTCAATCATGCCCCCCCTTTATGTTATAGGTATGTTATTCATTTGATAATAATGTAATTACACTATTACACTCTGTTTAAAAGTTTATATATTTCACCGAAGAATTGATGCTTTTGAACTGTGGTGTTGGAGAAGACTCTTGAGAGTCCCTTGGACTGCAAGGAGATCTAGCCAGTCCATTCTAAAGGAGATCAGTCCTGAGTGTTCATTGGAAGGACTGATGCTAAAGCTTAGACTCCAATACTTTGGCCACCTCATGCGAAGAGTTGACTCACTGGAAAAGACTCTGATGCTGGGAGGGATTGGGGGCAGGAGGAGAAGGGGACGACAGAGAATGAGATGGCTGGATGGCATCACCGACTCGATGGACATGAGTTTGAGTGAACTCTGGGAGTTGGTGATGGACAGGGAGGCCTGGCGTGCTGTGATTCATGGGGTCGCAAAGAGTCAGACACAACTGAGCGACTGAAATGAACTGAACTGAATGATTTAATAGCTAATATAATGACATCTCGGAGAAGGCAATGGCAAGCCACTCCAGCACTCTTGCCTAGAAAATCCCATGGATGGAGGAGCCTGGTAGGCTGCAGTCCATGGGGTCACGACACGACTGAGAGACCTCACTTTCACTTTTCACTTTCACTCATTGGAGAAGGAAATGGCAACCCACTCCAGTGTTCTTGCCTGGAGAATCCCAGGGACAGGGGAGCCTGGTGGGTTGCCATCTATGGGGTTGCACAGAGTCGGACACGACTGAAGTGACTTATCAGCAGCAGCAGCAGTATAATGACATCTTGGGCTAACATTACCACAAATACAGTTGACCCTTGAATGACATTAGTCTGAACTGATTGGATCTGGTTATATACATATATATCTTTAATAAATCAACTAATGTACTACACAAACCATAACTGTTTGAACCCTCAGAGTTGGACTGCAGGTATGGAGGGTCAACTATAAAGTTATACATGGAATTTTGTACTTCCCTAGAAATCCAGTGGTTTGGACTCCATAGTTCCACTGCAAGGGGCATGGGTTCAATCACTGGTTGGGAAACTAAGATCCTGAATGCTATGTACTCTGGCCAAAAAAAAAAAAAAAAAATAGAGTTACATATGGATTCTGACTGCACATAGAGTTGGTGCCTTGCATTGTTCAAGGGTCAACTGTCAACTGCATACTAAAATATAAACACAGCTTAGATGACTTAATCTATTCCAAAAGCAGAGCTATAACTAAGCAGAATCTTAAAGTTCTTACAGAAGGCCTTGCTATTAGAGGTGAGAAGGGCATGGTGCATTCTCTTGTTATTTGATATTACAGAAGACTTGACCTTGTGAAGTACTAACAAGTATTATTTGTTAAATATTTTCCAAATTTTCTCTTTCTTTTACCAGTGTGCCCTTAGTTTCCTGATTTCTAATTACCAAAAATTTGGTATGAAATAAAATGCTGCTTATTTACCATCATACTAATTGTCTAGTTCTCACTAATCTATAGGAGATGTCATGGTAATGAATTAGAATACATACATGTTTTATGGGAAATGATTAAGAGATTAGAACAAAGATCAATAATAGATGTATATTCTTCACTGTGAGAAGCTGAAAGTTGGAATCGTAGCTTTTGGTGTTGGGACTTATGTCTTTCAGTGTGTTTGCTAGTGATGAAGAAGACAACATAAACAGAGAGATGGTGAAATATTCTGACAACACTTAACTATTTGGGTTAGTTAAAAGCTAATGAGGTTTGGGAGATGCTCCAGATGGTTTTAATCATACCAGAGAATTGGGCAGCCCAGTAGCAGATGAAATTCATTTTTGATAAATGTACAGTATGGGATATTGAAAACTTATAAACTGTCCAAGTATACCATGAGGTTTTGAACTTGCAAATTCTCTGAAGAGCAAGACGTTTACTGCTACCATTGCTAGTTCAATGAAGCTGTCCCCGTTGCACATCTTTTTGAAAACAGCTGAGTAGATGCACGGATGTGTTTAGAAAAAGGTTTGAAAATGCAAATAATAAGGAAAGCTGCTTTGAGACAGATAAAAAATGTTTTACCCATTGAAGCAGGATGGATTTGTTCTGGGTAACTAGTGAGAAGAAACAGAAACAAGAAAGTTATAGAAGCTTGTGGAAATAGTGAGTTATTCCTAAAGTAAGATTGAAAGATAGGCTGAAAAGTGGAGAACATATTTACATATGCCCAAACCTGTTAGTACCATAAAGTTTTTCAATTTTGAGCAAGATTTGAACCATGGAGAATTTGATCTCATTAATGGGGGAGCAACTGTGGGGACCCTGACAATTAATAAATGAGTTTGAAGATTTTGCACTTCAAAGTTAAAAATTCAAGGTTTAGTTCCATTTGTACTATGTTGTAGGTGATAAATTTTGACTGTGTATGGTCACAACCTCTTTGTAAAGTTTATATTCTTAAGAAAAAGAATGATTAGCTTATCAAAACACCATGCTTCCAATTCACCACTACTTGAAAAAGTAATAGGTAAAGATAGAGAGGCACGTGTTAGATGCAAACACAGAGATTGCTTTAAACTAAGGAAAGTCCACAATAAATTGCTCACACTATATTTTTTGTGTTTGTTCTAAATGAGTAATTGGAGAACTGTCTCAAATTGTTTTTGATTCACACCTGACAAAAATAGGGAAAAACATAAATTTAAAGTTCACTGATAAGTTGACAGCTTTTTAAAAAGAAGAAAGAAATAATTTACTATGTTTAATGAAGGAAACATGAAAATATGTATTATTTTCCCAAGGAATTGCAATAAAACCTCTGATCTGTTCAAGATAAGTGGAAAGTATCAGGATAAATCTTCTGTAAATACTATTTAAGAATTCCTGAGAAACTAGCCAAAAAGCCATGTTTTGCATGAAATAGAAATAAAGTTAGTCTTAAGAAATACAAATCAGCAGGTATTTAAAATTATACTACACATTTCATGACCACCAATTATGATTAAATAAGCTGAACTTTCCGGAGAAGGCAATGGCACCCCACTCCAGTACTCTTGCCTGGAAAATCCCATGGGTGGAGGAGCCTAGTGGGCTGCAGTCCATGGGGTCTCTACGAGTCAGACACGACTGAGCGACTTCACTTTCACTTTTCACTTTTATGCACTGGAGAAGGAAATGGCAACCCACTCTAGTGTTCTTGCCTGGAGAATCCCAGGGACGGGGGAGCCTGGTGGGCTGCCGTCTGTCAGGTCGCACAGAGTCAGACACGACTGAAGCGACTTAGCAGCAGCAGCAGCAGCAAGCTGAACTTTCAATATGACAAGTAAACTCAATAGCGATTAAGTGCTATATGTTTACACTGTATATGTTTATATATCATATGTATTAGCATTCATATTTATTAAAATTGAGAACTATAATTATATAACCATACTACATTATATAATTATATGACATATATATATACATTATATAATTATTTAACTATAAGGATGACAGTTGGATGGCATCACCAACTTGATGGGCATGAGTTTGAGCAAGCTCTGGAGTTGGTGATGGACAAGGAAGCCTGGCATGCTGCAGTTCATGTGTTTGCAAAGTGTTGGACATGACTGAGTAACTGAATTGAACTGAACTGATACTACATTAAATATATTATATCTTTATATGTATGTTTCTAGTTTTTATTCATAATTAAAATTTGCTTTAAGTCTTTTATTTTTTTGATTCATGATTCCTAAATGAAGTAGCCTATGAAGTTTACATTTTGCTTTCTACTGGGGCAACATTGGGAATGCATTATCTTGGGAAGCAGAACTCACGAAGTTCTTAACATGCTTCCTAACATCTTACCATGCACAGAGCGAGCTTTATAATGATCCATGTAAAGTTTTCTGTATTTTTAAATAATTTTTAAAATTAAACCCAACCTGAACATTAGATTACAAACATGCCAAACAACTCATTGGCTTCTTTTTTTTTTTTTAAAGATTTTTATTGGAGTATAGTTGATTTACAATACTGTGTTAGTTTCTGCTGTACAGCAAAGTGTATCAGTTATACATAGTGATATACATATATCCACTCTTTTTAAGACTCTGTTCCCATATAGGTCATTACAGAGTATTGAGTAAAGTTCCTTATACCGTATGGTACATCCTTGCTAGGTATCTATTTTATATATTTTAGTATGTAATTGTTTGCATGAGACTTAAGGAACACTGCTTAAGAATTTGTTTGGATCTACATTAGTGCAAAACTACCTATAGGTTGGTTTAGAGATCTTTGAATGTTTCCAAAATGCTGGCATGTTGAAAATTGGTTGGGGTGGCCAAGTGAACCTATAGCTTTTGAAACAGTAGCAGTGAGAAATTAATGAAAGAGTCAGGAAGAAAGGGGCTGTTCGATACTTCCTATCCTAAGCATGTCCCTCTGAATGCCACATGTTCTCTCAAGATGTCGAACAGACGGTTTCTACAGGGATGCCCCAGTCATCAACAGATTCATGACGGAAGGCACCTGAAACTGTGATTGAATCCTTCTGCCTGCATCTGCATTGCCCTCTGGCTCTCAGCATTCCTAGAACTCAACTCTCCTCAGCAATAAATCTCTTCCAGCATACTACACTGAAAGTTCACTATTCATACATGCTGTTCCCTTTTACTGAGTTATTTGTATAAGTGAAAATGAGTAATATTGGTCAAAGAGGTTACAAACAAAAGTGGTTCCATGTGTACTTGGAGAAGCAATTCACATCCAAAAAGGTGTAGCACCATCCTTTCATTCCACTGGTACTCTAAGACAGCCATGCTGATCCAGGATTTCCCTGGGAGTCCAGTGGCTAAGACTCTATGCTCCAAATACAAGGGGTCCAGGTTTGATCCCTGGACAAGGAATTAGATCCCACATGCTACAACTAAGAATTTGCATGCCACAGCTAAACACCCTGTGTGCCACAACAAAGGCTGACAATCCTGAGAGCCTCAACTAAGACCCAGCACAGCCAAATTAATAATTTTAAAAAAAGAAAGAAAGAAAGAAAAGAAAGCCACACTGATCCAAATTCTCCAGATGGAAAACCTGATTACTATGATGATATTAGTTTGAAGTTGCAATTTATTAATAAAACCTCTTCCAAAATAATTGTTTCTAAGGGAGACTACACAAATCAGTGAGTATAATAACAATAATAGCATCAGTTTGGAAATCTTTACTCATATCTCTTTTATATTACATTTTTCTAGAGATTCGTGAGTATGCTTTCAGTAGAAAGCCAAGTATTTTACTTTATCCTTTAAAACAACCAAAAAAACACCCTTTTAATTCTTTTAGGAGCTCTGAGTTTAGGGAAATGAATGAGAAAATGGCTGCTTAATCTGTTCAATAGACTGTATTACTAGAGGAATAATCTCACTCTTTTATCTTGCCTTCCATAAAAATGAGCAGAGACTCTTAGATGGAAGACACATAGTTTGAGGGCAAATTGTAGCATATTACAAGTGAATGTCTGGATGAATAAAATTTCCACTGTCCCAAAACAGTGAAACCACAGCTAAAGAATTACACTTGGCAGAATCAGAGGGAAAATACCCTACTGAGCTTGACTGCAGTCTCACAGTGAAAAGAAATAAGAAATACAGCCACATCTTCCAAATCACTACTTCTTTGGTGGCTTAGATGGTAAAGAATCTGCCTGCAATGCAGCAGACCTGGGTTCGATCCCTGGGTTAGGAAGATCCCCAGGAAGAGGACATGGCAACCCACTCCAGTATTCTGGCCTGGAGAATCCCCATGAACAGAGGAATCTGCCATATCTGCCATAGGTCACAGTCTATGGGGTTGCAAAGAGTCAGACACGACTGGGCGACTAAGCACAGCATAGCACAGTATTGAGGTTAAAGCATCTGCCCGCAATGCAGGAGACCCGAGTTCGATCCCTGGGTCAGGAAGATCCTCTAGAGAAAGAAATGGCAACCCACTCCAGTATTCTTGCCTGGAGAATCCCATGGACAGAAGAGCCTGGTGGGCTACAGTCCACGGGGTCGCAGAGACCCTTTGCGGACACGACTGAGCGACTTCACTCACTCACTCACTCAGGTTACAAAGTAGCACCTTTTCTCCCTTGGCACACATTATGAGAAAGAGTTATTCTGTCCTCCATGAGGCCAGGCATTTCTCTCTCTTTACTTTTTATGATTCTACATAATATCTAACATGTACTTTACTGGAAACTATATGCTTAATTAAAAAACAAATAAATGAATGATAAATGATTTAATGAAGGGAATGCAGAGAGCATTTGATGTCTGTGATACCAGGAAAAATGATCATGTTGGAAGTCTGAGGGCTTGAAAAAGGAGGCATTTCCAGTTGCTCCCTTCAAAAAGGCAATATTTCAAGAAGTTTACCATACAGTATCCCATCAAAGTACATATTTTTTTTTTTTACTTCCATCAGCCTACATGTTTTTATGAAAAGGAATACAGAAGTTCCTTGTAATTCCTGGTTCCTCAAGATAAGACAACAACCTGGCATAAAATAAGAGCTCTCTCATTGCTTGTTTGAAACGAAACTTTTTCATCTCTTGATATTCTTAATGTTGCCTTTCTTAATTCTTTACTGAGAGTATGAACACTCATGGAACTACTCTTTCTTCCAAAAAAAAAAGATATCTTCCCCAAAGCTAGGTCCATATCTATCCTTCTCATCCCTTATCCTACAATAGTTTGAGCTCTCACACTCAAGCAAATTGAATGATACTCATTGGTCTTTATATCTTGCTCTGACCTCTTTTTCATTCATCAAATCCTATGTTCCCACAAAAGATAAGGACTCTTAAGTTCTTTTTGCTCAACACTGATGTTTTTATTTTACTCTTTTATTCCTACTTTTCATTATCAGTGCCATATTGTCATGTCAGTGTCTTTTCAATGAGGGTTGAAATATTCACTAAGCCATTAAACAGGTATCAAAATGATTCAATCTGCCATACCTCCCTAACAATCACCCCATGTCACAGCTTTCACTTCTACACTGCACAATTTCTCAGGCCATCAGATATTTTTATTCATTACTCCATGTCAGTTCTTTTCCCTTTTAAATCAAGTTTTATGTTGCTGCCAGATATATGCCTATAATTATTCTGGTTCTTTATAAGAGGCCAAGGAATAAAAATCTTCAATTAGTTGTCCAAGTCTAAGTAATTCAACCTAAACTTTAAATCCCAAAATCTGAATGGTAGGATACTCATCTTTCAGTTCAGTTCAGTCGCTCAGTTGTGTCCGACTCTCCGTGACCCCATGAATCACAGCACGCCAGGCCTCCCTGTCCATCACCAACTCCCGGAGTTCACTCAAACTCATGTCCCTCGAGTCGGTGATGCCATCCAGCCATCTCATTCTCGGTCGTCCCCTTCTCCTCCCACCCCCAACTTTTCCCAGCATCAGAGTCTTTTCCAGTGAGTCAACTCATCACATGAGGTGGCCAAAGTATTGGAGTTTCAGCTTTAGCATCAGTCCTTCCAATGAACACCCAGGATTGATCTCCTTTAGAATGGACTGGTTGGATCTCCTTGCAGTACAAGGGACTCTCAAGAGTCTTCTCCAACACCACAGTTCAAAAGCATCAATTCTTCGGCGATCAGCTTTCTTCACAGTCCAAATCTCACATCCATACACGACCACGGGAAAAACCATAGCCTTGACTAGACGGACCTTTGTTGGCAAAGTAATGTCTCTGCTTTTTAATATACTATCTAGGTTGGTCATAACTTTCCTTCCAAGGAGTAAGCGTCTTTTAATTTCATGGCTGCAATCAGCATCTGCAGTGATTTTGGAGCCCAAAAAATTAAAGTCTGACACTGTTTCCACTGTTTTTCCATCTATTTCCCATGAAGTGATGGGACCAGATGCCATGATCTTTGTTTTCTGAATGTTGAGCTTCAAGCCAACCTTTTCACTCTGCTCCTTCACTTTCATCAAGAGGCTTTTGAGTTCCTCTTCACTTTCTGCCATAAGGGTAGTGTCATCTGCATATCTGAGGTTATTGATATTTCTCCTGGCAATCTTGATTCCAGCTTGTGCTTCTTCCAGCCCAGGATTCCTCATGATGTACTCTGCATATAAGTTAAATAAGCAAGGTGACAATATACAACCTTGACGCACTCCTTTTCCTATTTGGAACCAGTCTGTTGTTCCATGTGCAGTTCTGACTGTTGCTTCCTGACCTGCATACAGGTTTCTCAAGAGGCAGGTCAGGTGGTCTGGTATTCCCATCTCTTTCAGAATGTTCCACAGTTTATTGTGATCTACACAGTCAAAGGCTTTGGCATAGTCAATGAAGCAGAAATAGATGTTTTTCTGGAACTCTCTTGCTTTCTCCATGATCCAGCGGATGTTGGCAATTTGATCTCTGGTGCCTCTGCCTTTTTTAAAACCAGCTTGAACATCTGGGAGTTCACGGTTCACATATTGCTGAAGCCTGGCTTGGAGAATTTTAAGCATGACCTTACTAGCGTGTGAGATGAGTGCAATTGTGTGGTAGTTTGAGCATTCTTTGGCATTGCCTTTCTTTGGGATTGGAATGAAGACTGACCTTTTCCAGTCCTGTGGCCACTGCTGAGTTTTCCAAATTTGCTGGCAGCACTTTCACAGCATCATCTTTCAAGACTTGAAATAGCTCAACTGGAATTCCATCACCTCCACTAGCTTTGTTCATAGTGATGCTTTCTAAGGCCCACTTGACTCCAAGATGTCTGGCTCTAGGTCAGTCATCACGTTATCGTGACTATCTTGGTTGTGAAGATCTTTTTTGTACAGTTCTTCTGTGTATTCTTGCCACCTCTTCTTAATATCTTCTGCTTCTGTTAGGTCCATACCATTTCTGTCCTTTATCGAGCCCATCTTTGCATGAAATGTTCCCTTGGAATCTCTAAGTTTCTTGAAGAGATCTCTTGTTTTTCCTATTCTGTTATTTTCCTCTGTTTCTTTGCATTGATCACTGAGGAAGGCTTTCGTATCTCTCCTTGCTATTCTTTGGAACTCAGCATTCAGATGCTTATATCTTTCCTACCTCCCACTTAAGCCACTTCTATACATTAAATCCAAAAAAAAAAAAAGCAGGACTTTGAGAACTAGGGACACCTGAATTTGAAATAAGTCTCCCATATTAGTAATTTTGAATGACACAGATAATTTCTTTCAGCCCACTGCCTTATTGTAAGATGCAGATTGCATTATTAACTCTTAAGCCTTAAGATAATAAAATAAGGTAAAGTATGCAAACACATGGAGTATATTAGGGTCACTGAAGTTAGTGAGCTTTCTAAAAGATAGCTCCATTTTTAAACCATTAATTTACTTGAATTGAGGAGTAGAAATAAATCACAATGGTGAGAAAGAAACCAGATTTTGCTTTGAGAGGATAAGTTTGACTCTGTCACTCACTAGGTGTGATGAAAAATTTGGTTCATTTATCAAAGTGGCAGTTTATCTCATCAGTAAAACAATTCCTACTTCTCAAATGTGTCCTTAGGATTAACTGAGATACCATCTGTGGAAGTGCCCAATGTGAAGACTCTCCGCTGAAGAAATAAATGAAGCATTTTCATCTTTTTCCCAGTGTTTACTATAACACATGGATAGTGGATCTCATAGAGATTTGTGAATTAGTGATTACTGGCCTAATTAATTATGTTAATCCATCATTAAATATGCAACTGTTGGATTTGATTTAAAAATGGAAAGAACTATCAAACTGGTATGATTTTTTATTTTATGGTTTTCTTTACTGGGTTATGGTTTCTGAGATTTTTAAAACATCTTAGCCTTAGTGACTATTTCAAGACCACTCAATGAAGGGCAGTTCTTCAAACCTTAGTCTCTGATTTCCATTTCTTCAGCTTGATTTTTTTAAGTTTTTGTTGGTAAATTTCTTAAAAAAATATCGGTTAGTATAAAAAGGTATTTTAGATCCAGGTTCCAAACTCATGGTAACACATATCTACCACTATTTGAAAGATGCATTTAGTTTCAGCCCTGACATTACAGACAGAGTAGATGAGTTCAGTGAATTCTGACATGCAATACTAGTGGGGAATAAAAGGAAAGTTACTCATTATTCAACATTCACTTATACACATGTTTAATTTGCCATAGATTAGCAAAATGACTTCATCATAGGTATTTAGACTTGATTAGTAAAATCACAGATGCTGAGTTCACACAGATTTGTGATATTTGGTGCCTGGCATCTACATCTGCTTTGAGATTGAGGTGTTAGAGGCTCGCTGTGCCTGAGCTATCTTCTTGTTATAATTTCATGGACTTATTCTACTGAGCTACATGTACATTACTTCCATTGAACTAAAATGGGTCTGTTTTTCACAGTTTAGTCGTGCGTCAATACATTTTTAATTAAAAGTGTGTGACAGGTACAATAGTGAAACACACCAAATAATTTTCTCTCTTCCTCAAAGATAGGTAATCAGACTCTTGTCTTTGTTAGTCAGCAAGAGTATTTTTTATCTAGATGCTTGATTAAATATCTGAGAACTTTATATTAAACCAGTGAATTCTGTTTTTTTGTATTCTACCACAGATACTGTATATTGTTCCATCAAAATAAAGCATTATTTTCCTTGCAGAACTAAAATAGGAGATAAGCAATTTGATGAGCCTTTTTATTTTTAATGTTCATAATAGAGAGATAAGTCAGCAGTGATATGAATAGGGGAATCAATTAGAACATTGTTGTTTCAGAAGGAGAGAAATCAGTGGAAAGCTTAGATGCAAAGAAACTGAGGAAACAACTTCAGGATGCCTTTACTAAGGTGCTGCGTTTACATGGAAAGACTAAACTTTCTAGTGAACTCTAAACATGAAAGTTGAGTGACCAGAAGAGAGTGCCACTTCTTGAATTCTCTGCATATATCACAGTGCAAATTATTGAAAACCAATGACCTAAATAGAAGGTAGAAAATCCAGTTTTGCTAAAAATGCTAGATCTAGTAGTTCAACTACTGATGTAACAAGTTTAGAGTGTTCATGAGAAGGGACTTAGTTTTCTTTAATGGTCATGTATTTTCAGAATTTCAATGCTTTACATTTAAATAATTCATTGTGAATGTGTGTGAATTGCTTAGTCGTGTCCGACTCTGCCACTGCAGCCCTCCAGGTTCTTCTGTCCATAAGATTCTCCAGGCAAGAATACTGGAATGGGTTGTCATTCCTTTCTCCAGGGGATCTTCCCAACCCAGGCATTAAACCCAGGTCTCCCACATCACAGGCTTACCATCTGAGCCATGATGGAAGCCAATAACCACTGCTAGAAAATACAAATTACACTCTTAACGATGATGGAATGATACTTTGGTGATAACCGCATGAATTGAGGCCACGGGCTAGTTTTCTAAATAGTATTCCATAAACCCGTCAAAACAACTCATACAACATATAACATGAACAAAAGCTTTGGCTAAGTCAGTAAATAAGTCAATAAAAGTTATTTGCATTGGCTATATGTTTAAAAGTTGTCTGACTACTACAAATATATATATACATTTCTATATAATATTTTAAGACATTATTTTTATCTATGCTATATTACTTTATCATTACAAAGTTCATCACATTAGATTGTTGCAGTCAATGTTTTTAAGGGAAACAATCTAAAATATTGATAGAAGAAATTTGTTTTGAATTGCATTCTATGTTATTACACAATGCTATTACCAAGATTAAGACATTAAACACAATTAACACCTTAAAATTAAAAATGGAATGATGCATATTCTTAAAAAAACATAATTCTGTTTGGGAAACAATAATCCTACAAACAATGCCACTGTGGAATAATATCACGTAACAATGAAAGAGCATCTTGGCTTGGTGAGAAAAAATTAACCATTTAAAATTGAAATGCTTAATGGTTATGCATTTGGTACCTTTACCTACTGTCAGTGATGTGAGATATTACAAACTTATTCAGCTCCAATTTTTCATTTATACATGAGAATAAAATTATAATTGTATATAGTCATATAAAGTTGTTGAGAAGAGCTAATTAAATTGTATTCATGACAGGAGTTTTATTAACTGGAAATCTCTACATCCATGACTATTAGTTCATTTATTCAAAAGAATATAATTAAGCACTTGAGTGAGTCACACTTAAGCTAAGAATTGAGGAATGAGTGGAGACACTTAAATAAAGAGAAAAGGGTGCATGGAAATATCATACAGAGAATTTAACATGTGGTAGTGTCAGACTTTATTTTTTTGGGCTCCAAAATCACTGCAGATGCTGATTGCAGCCATGAAGTTAAAAGACGTTTACTCCTTGGAAGAAAAGTTACGACCAACCTTGATAGTATATTAAAAAGCAGAGACATTACTTTGCCAACCAAGGTCTGTCTAGTCAAGGCTATGGTTTTTCCCGTGGTCATGTATGGATGTGAGAGTTGGACTGTGAAGAAAGCTGATTGCTGAAGAATTGATGCTTTTGAACTGTGGTGTTGGAGAAGACTCTTGAGAGTTCCTTGTACTGCAAGGAGATCCAATCAGTCCATTCTAAGGGAGATCAATCCTGGGTGTTCATTGGAAGGACTGATGCTAAAGCTGAAACTGCAATACTTTGGCCACCTCATGTGACGAGTTGACTCACTGGAAAAGACTCTGATGCTGGGAAAGGTTGGGGGCGGGAGGAGAAGGGGACGACAGAGAATGAAATGGCTGGATGGCATCACCGACTCTGTGGACATGAGTTTGAGTGAACTCCGGGAGTTGGTGATGGACAGGGAGGCCTGGCGTGCTGTGATTCATGGGGTCGCAGAGAGTCGGACACGACTGAGCGACTGAACTGAACTGAACTGAACTAAGGTTATCACCTCCACACACACACAACTCTAAGGCAAGGACCCAGGTAAGTATTGGCTGTAGAAGTCCTATTTATCTGGTACACTTCCCAGAGTTATGCAGTACACTAAATTGCATGGCTATGTATACAATGGTCGTGCCAATTTCCAGAAGTGTAATAAGCCTAGTGTAGCTTGGCTTTTGTCAGTTAGTTTGGCCAAAAACCAAAAGAGAGTAAAGTTAAAGCTAACAAAGAAGAAGGTAAGGTGATTTAATCCATGTTGCTTATAAGATCAGTTGAGATGTACTTTATCCTAGGAGAAAAGACATACTCAATGGTTTAAAAAAAGATTAGAGTGTGTTATAAAAAGAATCATTTTAACACTTGTATAGTGAATGGATCTAGTGAGTCAAGTTTCCAGTCATAAAAAAATTGGAGTAGTTTAAGCTCAGAATAATGGTGTTCTTGGTTATAGATGTGGAGATGAGGCAAAATACAGGTTGTCAAGAAAATTAGAGGCGTTATAAACAGGATTTGATGGAAAGATAGCAGTGATAACATTAACAATTCATGAAAACTGTATTTGTTACCTATTATATTTCAGGTTTTATGAAATATTAATTGAAGGAAGCCCCATTTTGACTAAGGTGCCCTGGTCCCTGGTTCTAGAGGGAGCTGAACAGAGCTGATTTACAAATTACTGTGTAGATTGGTTCTAACTTGTTTGGGGGCAACCTGAACAATTAAGGCAAAAGCATTACTGCCTCTCTTTTCCTCACTCAGAACTCATTCAGCCTACAGAATGGGAAAAGTTTGCAAATTATATATCTGATAATAGTCTATAATCCAGAATATATAAAGAATTCCTCCAACTCAACAACAAAAAATTAAACATATCAATTAAAACACAGGCAACAGTCTTGAAGAGACATTTCCCCAAAGATTATATACAAATCTCCAACAAACACATGAAAAGATGCTCAGCTAATTAAGCATTGCTGTTGTGTTTCATTAAGTTGGTATCATCTGACTCTTCTGTGACTCCATGGACTGTAGCCTGCTAGGCTCCTCTGTCCATGGGATTTCCCAGATAGGAATACTGGATGCAAATCAAAACCACAATTAAACACCACTTTACACATACTATATATAGGATAGCTATATTAAAAGTATAAAATGAGCAATGGAACTCTGGCACATTGCTAGTGAAAATGCCAAATGGTTCAGCTCCTGTGGAAAATAATTTGGCAGATCCTCAAAAAAATTAGAATCACAGTATGACCCCACAATTCCACTTCAATTTCAGTCCTAAGTATTTACATAAAAGAACTGAAGCAGGTATTTAAATATGTACATTGTATGTTCACAGTATGTAGTCCAAATAGTCCAAATGTCAATCAATGGATAAACGCATGTAGTACATATATACAATGGAAATTTTCTGGCCATAAAATGGAATGAAGTACTGATTTATGCTGCAACATGAATGAACCTCCAAAATATTTTGCTAAATGAAGAAAGCCAAACACAAAAGTTCATATATCATACTATTCCAGTTATGTTATATCAAGAATTGATAAAACCATAGAAACAGAAAACAGATTCAAGAGCTGGAGGGTGGAGGGGTGTTATTACTTAATAGGTGAAGGATTTGAGAGTAAGAGAAATGTTTTGAAACTAGATAGAAATGGTGTATATACAACTATCTGAAAGTACCAGATGCCACTGAGTTTTTCACTATTAAATGGCTATTTATGTTATGTGAATTTCACCTCAATGTATTATTAAAAATAAAGTAAAAACAGAATGTGGGTTGATATTAAGGCATGTCCATGGCTGCTATTCCTTCAATGATGAACCCAACACCATTCTCAGTCTATGTATCTCTGAAAATAACTGTAAACCAAATTACATTTCTTTTGTAGAATGATTGTCTGATGTACTCCACAAAAGTAGATGAGCTTTTTCCCTCATAGACAGATTGAACATCAGAAAATTCATTCTGCTACAAATCAAATTGCTAAAAACAAATAGTCGAATTGATAATAATTGGAAATCTCTATTAAAAGACATTGATATCACACTGTGTCTACTACAATAATCTGATTTAAAAATTAATGATGGCTTGATTTTTTTGTTATAGTGTGAATTTTCACATCTCATTGATAATGTTGGCTGATATCTTTTTAGCTGTGTGATTTTTTTTCTTGTGAGGTAAAGCTAATCAATTATGAATTTTTTACTCGGTGCTACTCATTGGAAAAGACTCTGATGCTGGGAAAGGTTGGGGGCGGGAGGAGAAGGGGACGACAGAGAATGAGATGGCTGGATGGCATCACCAACTCTATGGACATGAATTTGAGTGAACTCCGAGAGTTGGTGATGGACAGGGAGGCCTGGCGTGCTGTGATTCATGGGGTCGCAGAGTCAGACACGACTGAGCAACTGAACTGAACTGAAATTTTCTAAATAGTGTTAGTTAGTCCCTCTATTTTATTTAAAACACTGCAAAATCTTCTATGACTTTATGTCATTGTTATGTGAATTTGAAATTAGTGATATATTGGTCTTAAAGTCAACGAGAAGCAAACTGGTTAGCTTTCTAATAAAATTCAGTTTTCAAGTACTTATCAAGTTAATTACTATTTGCCTTGAATCACTTTTAAATTTTTGATCTATTTAAATGAATTACAGACAAAGCACAAAAGAATAACAAAATGCGAATTTAAAACTACAACAAACAAATACAATGTTAAGGAAATGTTTTCTCAGTGAGTTGAGACACACTAACTAGCTCATAAGAAATATTAAAATAAAAGTAAGTATTTTAAAACATAAGAGTTTCCATGAAAATGAAAATCACTCTAGATTTTCAAATTTATAAAATGTGTATAAACAAAACAATTACTGATTTTTATTTTCTTCTGAACACAATAAGCCAGCTGGAAACCTCATGATGTGATTTCTAAGACTGACAGTGATTCATGGATCACACTTTGAAAATCAGTCCCCTAATCGATGTATATGTTTAACAGAAAATCTAGATATTATTGCAATCGTATTTTGGGTTCTCTAGTTCTTTGTTATGCTATAGTTTCAAACATCATGGATTTCCTACTACATGTAAGTGATTACCTTCTTATTTTAAGTAATTCTGCTTTGTTTTTAGACTCTTGAAAGAGAGTGCAGAGGTCAAAGGACTTACTACAGAATTTTTCACTGTTCATGCATGCCTTGCAAAACTCCCAGTGGCTCTTCTGTCTCAAATGTAAAGCCGGGAAAGATGCCTAAAGAGAATCTTCATTTGACTTATTCTGCAGTCTAGTAACAAGGTCATATTTACTAAATGAAGGTAAATGTTGCAGCAAAAGCATCCTATTCAATGACTGAAGAGAACTTTTAGGTCAACTGACCTCCAGCAAATCTATAGCACTGCATTTTCATTCTATAAATATTTTTGTGTGTTTTCCATGTGATATGCACTGCTGTAAATATAATAGCAAGCCTGCAATTTGTCAAACACTAATATGATTTTTCTAAAATCCCTAAAATAAATTGAATTACCATGATGTCACCTACGAAACCCTTTCTCCTTCTTCTGATTCAATACCATCTAAATTTATAATAATTTCTTGCTTAATTACACCTCAAAATGAAGCTTGGGAGTCAGGCACTACACTGATGGGTTCATAGTCAAATTCCCAATATCTAACAGAGGGCTGACTCACATAATATAGAAAGTCAGGAAATCTTTTTCAGAAAAAAAAAAAAAAAAAATTACCCAAAGAGTAAAACTGAATTGATTGTGACTTTTGCTCTACTTTACTCTTTAAGAGGAGGGATAAGTTTAGATAATAAAAATTAATTTATTTAGAATATAATAAAGGGAAATCAAGATTTATTATTTTAATCCTTTAGGCCTAAACAACGCCTTGCTTTAATTTCTGTGTGATTGTTTACTTATTTTCTATGATAAAGTCCATAGGGTACTATATATCTACATATGTAGATAGTGTTCACATTAAGCCAAGTCATGTCCTCATAGTTGTGTTCTGTCTTTAAAAAAATGCAAACTCTTTATTAAATTAGCTGTCCAGAGGATGTTTACACTGTATGTGTTTAAATTTAGTTAGAGCAAGAAAGTGAATCATAATAGTGTCAAAGCCTGAAACCCTGAGGCACACAAGCAGTCAAATGGAACTATGTATACAATGATTTAATTTTATATTGTAACATGTACTCATGTTTCTAAAAAGTAGTAAATTATTTAGTGACTGATATTAAACTTCTAGTGCTATTTCTGATGTTCTTTCTAATAAGAAAATAAAGAGTTCAAAAACTGCTTCAATTAATTTCAAGTCAAATATTTTCCCATTATGAGTTAAGATATAGAAACAAAAGACCATTTTACTAGTCTATATCCCATTTAAAACCCAGTAAGGCAAAACTGAGTATCTTCTATCAGGGAAATAATTAGAATTAGGCAGAGAAGGCAAACAAAAATATAATTTTTACATTACCTCTATCTCCAGTTTATTTTTGGTTGAGATTAGCTTTAAAAGTACAAGGCTCAGAAGAGGGGAGAAAATAACTCTGAATGTTGAATGAACTAGAATAATAAAGTCCAGAAAAGTACAGTTCTCCCAACCCTTGATATGCTGCTAACTCCAAGCACAGGTTTCAGTCTAAAATTAAATCAACTAAAATTTGGATAATTTTCAGCATAAGACAGAAAAACTAGAGAGAGGATTCTACTTCCAAGTAGGGTATGGAAAGCTTCAAAAGTGTTCATCATCATATATAGAGGAGAAAAGGTCAAATAATCTACAAAATTATTATGTTTCCAGAGGTTGTAAAATAACCAGCAGAACTGAACTCCAAAAGGTGAGAAGACTTTCTGAGGAGAGGTGGGACAGATGGACTCTTTAATCTTTGGCAAACAGTGGAGGAATATACAAGTGGGCTGAAACAGATGCTTACTCCTTGGAAGGAAAGTTATGACCAACCTAGATAGTATATTAAAAAGCAGAGACATTACTTTGCTAACAAAGGTCCGTCTAGTCAAGGCTATGGTTTTTCCAGTGGTCATGTATGAATGTGAGAGTTGAACTGTGAAGAAAGCTGATCGCCGAAGAATTGATGCTTTTGAACTGTGGTGCTGGAGAAGACTCTTGAGAGTCCCTTGGACTGCAAGGAGGTCCAACCAGTCCATTCTGAAGGAGATCAATCCTGGGTGTTCATTGGAAGGACTGAACTGATGCTAAAGCTGAAACTGCAATACTTTGGTCACCTCATGCGACAAGTTGACTCACTGGAAAAGACTCTGATGCTGGGAAAAGTTGGGGGTGGGAGGAGAAGGGGACGACAGAGAATGAGTTGGCTGGATGGCATCACCGACTCGATGGACATGAGTTTGAGTGAACTCCGGGAGCTGGTGATGGACAGGGAGGCCTGGCGTGCTGTGATTCATGGGGTCGCGGAGAGTCGGACATGACTGAGCGACTGAATTGAACTGAACTGAAGATTATTAGTGAATTCTTAAACACTGAACACTTTTAGGATCAAGAACAAGACAAGGATGCTCAGTTTTAACACTTCTATTCAATGTAGTACTAAAAGTACAAGCCAGAAAAGTTAGACCAGAAAAAGAAATGAGAATTTCAAACTACAAAGAAGTAAAATAATCTCTCCTCACAGATGACATGATCTTATATACTTAACCCCCCACACACACACACAAATTAGAGCTAATAAATGAATTCAGAAAAGTTGCACTATACTAAATTCAATACAATAAAGGACTGAAATGGCAAGGACATAACGGGAGCAGAAGAGATTAAGAAGACATGGCAAGAATATACAGAACTATACAAAAAAAAAGAAATAATAATAATCTTAATGACCTGGATAACCACAATACTGTAGTCACTCACCTAGAGTCAGACATCCTGCACTATGAAGTCAAGTGGGCCTCAGGAAACATTACTATGAACAAAGATAGTGGAGGTGATGGAATTCTAGCTGAACAATTTCAAATCCTAAAAGATGATGCTCTTAAAGTGCTGCACCCAATATGCAGGGAAATTTGGAAAACTCAGCAATGGCCACAGGACTGGAAAAAGTCAGTTTTCATTCCAATCTCAAAGAAAGGCAATGCCAAAGAATGTTCAAACTATCATACAATTGCATTCATTTCACATGCTAGCAAGGTCATGCTCAAAACCCTTCAAGCTAGGCTTCAACAGTATGTGAACTGAGGACTACCAGACATACAAGCTGGATTAGAAAAGGCAGAGGAACTAGGGATCAAATTCCCAACATTTACTGGATGATAGAGAAAGCAAGGAAATTCCAGAAAAACATCTATTTCTGCTTCACTGATGATGCAAAAGTCTTTGGCTATGTGAATCACAACAAACTGTGGAAAATTCTTAACAGAGACGGGAATATCAGACCACCTTACCTATCTCCTGAGAATCCTGGATGCAGGTAAAGGAGCAACAGTTAGAATTGGACATGGAACAATGGACTTGTTCAAAACTGGGAAAGGAGCACATCAAGGCTGTATATTGTCACCTTGTTTATTTAGCTTCTATGCAGATTACATCATGAGAAGTGCTGGGCTGGATGAAGCACAAACTGGAATCAAGATTGCTGGGAGAAATATCAATAACCTCATATATACAGGTGATACCACTTTAATGACAGAAAGTGAAGAGGAACTAAAGAGCCTCTTGATGAGGGTGAAAGAGGAGAGTAAAAAAGCTGACTTAAAACTCAACATTCAAAAACTGAAGATCATGGCCGTCCAGTCCCATCACTTTATGCAAATAGAAGAGGAAAAGTAGAAGCAGTGACAGATTTTATTTTCTTGGGAGCCAAAATCACTATAGATGGTGACTGCAGCCATGAAATTAAAAGACACTTGTTCCTTGGAAGAAAAGTTCTAAGAAACCTAGACAGCATATTAAAAAGCAGAGATATCACTATGTTGACAAAAGTCAGTGTAGTCAAAGCTATGGTTTTTCCAGTAGTCATGTATGGATGTGATAGTTGGACCATAAAACAGGCTGAGTGCTGAAGAACTGATGCTTTTGAATTGTGGTTCCGGAGAAGACTCTTTGAGAGTCCCCTGGACAGCAAGAAGATCAAATCAATCCTGAATATTCATTGGAAGGACCGATCCAGAAGCTGAAGCTCCAATACTTTGGCCACCTGATGAGAACTGACTCATTGAAAAAGACCCTGATGCTGGGAAAGATTGAGGGCAGGAGGAGAAGTGGGGAACAGAGGATTAGATTGTGGGATGGCATCATCAACTCAATGGAAATGAATTTGAGCAATCTCTGGGAGATAGTAAAGGACAGGGGAGCCTGGTTTGCTGTAGTCCATGGGGTCATAAAGAGTTGGACACCACTGAGTGACTGAACAACTGAACAGCAACAACAAATTCAACACACAAAAATCAGTTGCATTTACACTAATAATGAATCATATGAGGAGACTCAGAAAACATTTCCACTTACAATAGCATCAAAAAATACTTAGAGATAAACCTAACAAGGAAGCAAGAAATAAAAGACTCTTAAAACTGCACAATGTTGCTTAGAGAACTAAAGTCATCAATTTAAAGACTTTTTCTCTTTTTGGATTAGAAGACTTCATATTATTAAGATGTCAACCCTACCCAGAGTATCTATACATTCAATGCAACCCTTACTGAAATTCTCACGATGTTTTCTTCCAGAGATAGAAAGACACATTTTAATATTCATACAGACTCTCAAGGGGTCTCAAATAGCCAAAACAATTTTGAAAAACAAAGCTGGAGGTATCACATATCCTGATTTCAAAACTTACCACAAAACTAAAATGTGTAATCAATGCAATATTATACTGGCATATGGACAGATATATAGGCCAGTAGAATAGTAAAGAGAAGTCAGAAATAATCCTCACATATATCATCAAATCATTTTTTACAACGGTGCCAAGACCGACAGGGAAAGGAAATACTAATGACATTAATAAGGTATTTTGGAAATTTAAGGGATGATGGAAATGTTCCATATCTTGTTTGTGGCAGTGATTATACAACTGTATACATCTGTCAAAACTCATTGAAATGGACACTGAGACAGGATAAATTTTACTAACTGTAAATTATATACCAGTGAATCTTTAAAATGCCCACAAAAGGAGGGAAAGTTTTTGTGGAAAAAGGAATCTCAAAAAATATTAGAAGAAAACCTTGAGCTCTGTGAATGCCAAGTGAAATATAGACCCCACGAAACAGAGAAATGACAGTGTGATAGTTAAGAATATAGATCTGAGGACCAGATTGCAGACATTCAGATGCTGGTACCTCCACTCCAAGTACCTCAAGTCCTAGGCAAGTTGCTGAATTGCTCTCTGTGAAACAGGGAAAATAGCTGAAGTGACTTTTTCACAGGATTGTTATAAGAATTCAACAAATAAAATCGATCCATACCTGACATATGGGAAACACAACACTAAGCGGTTTAAAGAAATATTATGTACTATAATGAATCATTGTCACAGATATATCCATTAATTCTCTGAATAAAATAAGTAATACAAGTCAAAGGCAGCCCCAAATATTGGGACTTTTTAAAGTAATATTTTGAGAGTAGGAGGTAATGTGTTCAATTTTTTTTTCCTTTGACAAGCAAATGTTTATAAGAATGTGATGCATATTTGAGTTACCCAATGCATTTTGATAATCATTATTACTTACAGATGATGTGGTGTTGATTAAAACAATAAATGGAAATGTGTTCAACCAGTCATTAAGCCAGTATTTACTATTCTATTTTAGGAACTTGGCATAAAGCTATGTTCTGGGGATACAAAATGAGTGAGGTTCCAGCACTGTTTTTCATGTGTTCACAGCCTAGAGCAGGAAAAAGATAGGTACAAAAATAATTACAATACAATATGGAAGTGCCAGAGGGTTAATATGCACACAGTGAAAGAGCGCTGGGAGGTCCTCACTGATTATTAAAATAAGAGAGAAATAAGCAATAAGCTAAAGCTTCCATTTCACCTTGGTAACCTAAGAGGATATCCTGAGGTCACCCCCTCCCATAGACACACCAAGTCTACAGCTACCTATGGAACAACCTCCTCTGAAGCCACTCCTAGCCTCAAGAGAGATAAAATGTCCACATCCTAGTGGATAAGAGAGAATGGGACACACTCTTGCCTTAAACCCCAACATGCTCACCTTCCCCACTCCTCTGTGGAGACCCATGGACTGAGGAGTAAAAAGTTTGAACCCCACATTGGGTACCCTCCACTTTTAAGTTCTGCACCTGAGTGAGATGGGCCCCCCAAAACATCTAGCTTTCAAAACCAACAAGGTTCTGTCCACAAGCCACAAGTGGTTTAGAAACATGGGCTACTAAAGGGTTTGCTGGGAGAGACTCTCCAGCTCCAAAGCCCCGGTTGATCCAGGGTGCCCCAACCTGGTGTGGGAAAGGCCCAATTGCTTGCTTGAAGTGTTGGTGGTGAGGACACTGGGAGCCTGCTGGCGCTCTCCTAGGGGAGCCTGGCAGCCACCATCTTATCTCTCTTCTGCCTCCAGGGGCTGGCTGTGATCTGAGCTTTTACACATTTCTGGCATTGGATGTTTGTGCCTGCTGGGTCCACTCCCTCTGTGACCAGCAGGGTTTGCATCTCTGGGTCCCACAGGAATGTGGCAATATTTGAGAGGTTTCTGGACAGGTTCTCAACTTGGGCAGGGCACAGACAGTGGTCTGAGGTGCTCCTAGGCTCACTGCCAGGGAAGCCCCTTTGCTGGTCCTGGAGCTTTAGCCTGAAAGGCAAGCACATGTCTAGGACCTTATAGACGTAGATGTACTTCCAGCAGACAGGCAAGTCCACATTGGCTTTGTACTCGCCCTCTGCCTATAGCTTGTGCATGTCTCCCAGACAAGATCTTGCACACTCATCTGAAGCCCCAGTGTTGGGAATTGCTGCCCAGGGGACACCTGGAGATGGTGGCCAGTGGGACATGAGCTAGCAACCCCAGGCTGTGCTAAGTTGCTTCAGTCGTGTCCAATCCTGAGATCTTACAGACTGTGGCCTACCAGGCTCCTCTGTCCATGGAATTCTCCAGGCAAGAATACTGGAGTGGGTTGCCTTGCCAAGCTCCAGGCGATCTTCCTTACCAGGAATCAAACCAGCACCTCTTAAGTCTATTGCTTTGGCAGGCAGATTCTTTACCACTAGCGTCACCTGGGAAGCCCAGCAATCCCACCTGTGTGTGCTTAACTGCTCAGTCATGTCTGACTCTGTGACCCCATATACTGCAGCCCACCATGCTCCTCTGTCCATGGCAATTCTCCAGGCAAGAATACTGGAGTGGGTTGCCATGCCCTTCTCCAGAGGATTCCCAACCCTGGGATCAAACCCACATTTTCCACATTGCAGGTGGATTCCTTACCATCTGAGCCAAAGGGAAGGGAATCCCGTATGACTGCATAAATTTGCACTTTAAAAGCTACTGCCTGAAGGTCTGGCCTCTTAATCACATGCCATAATATAGCACATTAGAAAACTCAAAGAGAAATAATCTTCTACAATTTTGCTAGCAATCCTTGACTTGTTCATTTATGCTACCCTCCAATCTCTGTCCAGTCCATTTTCAAAACTGTATTTTTATCTGCTCGTGTGGTGATTTTAAAATACAATATTTATTTAACAACAACAACAAAAAATCTCTTAAAGAGCTACACATAAGCTATACCAAATACAGCATTCATTTCTAACATGTATATCATGAATAAATTTACGAATATCATGAGTTAAAAAAAGAAGCAGTAAGACTGAAGTTAAAGGGTTTAGGCTTGCAGGTCACTGGGTCATGGGGTAACTCTGACTTTCTTCTTAAGTTCAGTTCAGTTCAGTTCAGTTGCTCAGTTGTTCCGACTATTTGAGACCCCATGAACCGCAGCAAGCCAGGCCTCCCCGTCCATCACCAACTCCTGGAGTTTACCCAAACCCATGTACATTGAGTTGGTGATACCATCCAACCATCTCATCCTTTGTCGTCCCCTTCTCCTCCTGTTCTCAATCTTTCCCAGCATCAGGGTCTTTTCAAATGAGTCAGCTCTTCGCACCAGGTGGCCAAAGTATTGGAGTTTCAGCTTCAACATCAGTCCTTCCAATGAACACCCAGGACTGATCTCCTTTAGGATGCACTGGTTGGATCTCCTTGCAGTCCAAGGGATTCTCAAGAGTCTTCTTCAACACCACAGTTCAAAAGTATCAATTCTTCTTAAGTGACCTTGAGTAAATAATTTAATTCTCTAATCACAATTTCCTTAACTTGAAACATTGGAACATAATAGTAAGTATACCATAACATTGTTGTATGGATTAAATGAAATAATATGTATGACTGGCTTCAGTTCAGTTCAGTTCAGTTCAGTCGCTCAGTCGTGTCCGACTCTCTGCGACCCCGTGACTGGCTTAGAGAGTAGATAAATCTAGCTTTCTATAAATGTTAACTATATTACTAATAGTAGTAGTACTTGGTTTTACTATTTAACACATCACGTAGTTCAGTTCAGTTCAGTTCAATCGCTCAGTCGTGTCCGACTCTTTGTGACCCTATGAATCACAGCACGCCAGGCCTCCCTGTCCATCACCAACTCCTGGAGTTCACTCAAACTCATGTCCATCGAGTCGGTGATGCCATCCAGCCATCTCATACTCTGTCGTCCCCTTCTCCTCCCACCACCAATCCCTCCCAGCATCAGAGTCTTTTCCAGTGAGTCAACCTGTCGCATGAGGTGGCCAAAGTATTGGAGTTTCATCACGTAGTTACTGGGCCAAATTTCCCTCCTATTTAGAAGGTATTTCACCTGTGATTTTTAATTTTTTTTTTTTTTTACTGAATCCTCAGTAACTATGTAGGTTAGAAGGGAGGATTTTATTGTCTTCACTTTATAGAGAAGAAAAACATGAATAAAGTAAATGCCTTAGTCTGTATAAAGATTTACATATTTCTCACCAAAACCTGTGTTCATTTCATTATCTCAGACTGAAGAGATTTTCTTAATTTTTACTTTGATGTTGTACTTATAAACTTTCCTTGATATACTGTGCAATGCCTCCTACAACATACATGTATTTACACACATACACTCATAAAACCCTTTTTATTTTCAGTTTATTAAATAGCCTATGGTTCTTTTTTATAGCTCTTGATTGATTTGAACTTTTGTTCTGGTAAAGTCCATTTTTTCATTTCTTTATATTTTCATTGGGTCTATTTCATTATACTAAAAATAATTTATCAGAAATAACAAGAATAAAAATAGCAAAATAAATTTGAACTATAAACTTGAGATGTTATACTCAATTCTATTTCTAAGAGTATAAAGATGAAGAAATACTAACAACAAAAATATTCTGTTACTGATTTTTCATGCCTTATTTGCTTTTAAAAAACCCTTTTATTTATTCTTTTAATAAAATATCCATGCTCCTTGACTATGAGAAAGGAGAGACAAGTATTATTCAATGCTACTTCTTAGACACCTGGCAGAGAAAAATGTTTCATGCCACAAAAAAAAAGCAGCAGGAGGGAGAGTAGGTGAAATATGACATGAAATTAAGTTCTTATATCGTATTAAAATTTATAAGAATGATTTGAAGAGACTAGGTACTGTTCATAACAATCCAACAATTTAATAAATTTAGTTAATTTAATCAAACTTTTTTTTTCTTTGTTGACTTCATGATACAGCTCTGAGATATCAGCTGTTGATGCTGAACTTATGATTTTAAATTTTGATTCTTGCATAGAATTTTGGAAAAAAAATTCAAGGTATCATAGATTACAGGTTAGTCACTTTAACAATATTTTTTGTCACTGAAGTAATGTAGGCAAGGAACACAGTTATTATTATATTTGAAATCCAGATATTCTGCTACCAGGAAAAATATTTGTTGGGAGTGGAAAAATGACTCCATGTGTTGTTAATCATCCAGTTAGCTTTCTGCTGGCAGTTGTGTAGATCCATTACTGTTGTGAATATTTTACCTGTGAAATTAGGAAGCAAAGATAATTAAACACACATTAACCATACCTAGGGGTTTGAGCATAGCAATCTATTAATTAATATTGATTGAATATTGTAATAAGCATCATGAAGAAGATAGGTTTTAGCTCTTTCTTGAAATATGCATAAGGTGGGGAGGGGAAGAAGACAACAGAGTCAGAGAAGGATACAAGAAAAATTTCAGCTAAAGGAAAGATAAATGCTTTCCAAATCAAACAACTGAATATACATGCCTTTTCTCATTTCAGCACATGTTATAAATATGAAAACATGCTAATAAATAATTTTTAAGAGTTACTTTTAAATTGTGAGTAATCTTAAAATAACATCAAGGCATTCTCAGTTATACATTCATTTTTATCAAAATTCGTACCCACATCTCACTTCCCACTTCTTTTCCTTTAGCCTGTGCTTTCATTTATTCAGTCAATATTTCTGTGTACCTATTCTGTGCTGGGAATATGAGAATGAGTAAAACATATCAGGAATCCCTGATTTTAGGAAGCTTAACTGAACTGATTGTATTATAGTGAAGGCAGAAATTAATCAAATGTTTCTATAAATAAATGTACAGTAATTCCCCCCCCCCCTTCCGGAGAAGGCAATGGCAAGCCACTCCAGTACTCTTGCCTAGAAAATCCCATGGACAGAGGAGCCTGGTAGGCTGCAGCCCATGGGGTCGCTGGGGGTCGGACACGACTGAGCGACTTCACTTTCACTTTTCACTTTCATGCATTGGAGAAGGAAATTGCAACCCACTCCAGTGTTCTTGCCTGGAGAATCCCAGGGACGGGGGAGCCTGGTGGGCTTCCGTCTATGGGGTCGCATAGAGTCGGACACGACTGAAGTGACTTAGCAGCAGCAATCCCCCCTTCGGAGAAGGCAATGTCAACCCACTCCAGTACTCTTGCCTGAAAAATCCCATGGGCGAAGGATCCTGGTAGGCTGCAGTCCACGGGGTCGCAAAGAGTTGGACACAACTGAGCGACTTCACTTTTATTTTTCACTTTCATGCATTGGAGAAAGCAATGGCAACCCACTCCAGTGTTCTTGCCTGGAGCATCCCAGGGACTGGGGAGCCTGGTTGACTGCAGTCTATGGGGTTGCACAGAGTCAGACATGACTGAAGCGACAGCAGCAGCAGCAATCCCCCTTTAAGCTCAGGGGATGCATGCCAAGACTCCCAGTGAATGCGTGAAACCTCAGATAGTACTGAGCCCTATATACACTACATTATTCCTATACATACATAGCCACAATAAAGTTTAGTTTATAAATTATGCATAGTATGAGATTAACAATAATTGATAACATAAAGAATAATCATAACTATATACTGTAATAAAAGTTATATAAATTGATCTCTTGCTTTCTCTCAAAATATACTAACTCTTCTGCTTCTAGGGATAACACGAGATGATAAAATGTTTATGTGATGAGATGAAGTGATGTGAATGACTTAGACATGGTGACTTAGGGTTAAGCTAATTGATCATTTGGTGATAAATCTGAAGCAGGGTCATCAGCTTTGGATAATCCTGGATCGTTGACTCATGATGTCCGTGGTTGAATATCAGGAGCAGACAGTGTCAATAGTTGTGGATCCCAGGCAGATTGGAGCAGGATGGTGCAAGATTTCATTCTGTTCAGTTCAGTTCATTTCAGTCACTCAGTCATGTCCGACTTTGCGACTTACATGACACAAAATGGCCCACAATTTAAAATTTATGAGTTGTTTGTTTCTGGAAGCTTTCATTTAGACTGAGGTTGACTACACATGATAGTGCAGTGGCCAAGAATCTGCCGGCCAATGCAGGAGACACAAGAGATATGTATTTGATCCTTATGTTGGAAAGATCCCCTGGAGGAGGGCATGGCAACCCACTCTAGTATTCTTGGCTGGAGAATCCCATGGACAGAGAACCCTAGTGGGCTCGTGTCCATGGGGTCACAGACAATGCTGATCATGTACACATTATATATCATATATGCACACATTATATATTCTATATGATCAAATTGCCAACATCCACTGGATCATCAAAAAAGCAAAAGTTCCAGAAAAACATCTACTTTTGCTTTATTGACAACGCCAAAGACTTTGACTGTGTGGATCACAACAAATTGTGGAAAATTCTTAAAGAGATGGGAATACCAGACCACCTTACCTGCCTCCTAGAAATCTGTATGCAGGTCAGGAAGCAACAGTTAGAACTGGACATGAAACAACAGACTGGTTCCAAATAGGAAAAGGAGTACGTCAAAGCTACATATTGTTACCCTGCTTCTTTAACTTATATTCAGAGTACATCATGAGAAATGCTGGGCTGGATGAAGCACAAGCTGGAATCATTATTGCTGGGAGAAATATCAATAACCTCAGATATGCAGATGACACCACCCTATGTCAGAGAGTGAAGAAGAACTAAAGAGCCTCTTGATGAAAGTGAAAGAGGAGAGTGAAAAAGTTGACTTAAAACTCAACATTAAACGAAGATCATGATATTCCGTTACATCACATCATGGCAAATAGATGGGGAAATAGTGGAAACAGTGAGAGAGTTTAATTTAGGGGCTCCAAACTCACTGCAGACGGTGATTGCAGCCATGAAATTAAAAGACGCTTCCTCCTTGGAAGAAAAGCAATGACCAACCTAGACAGCATATTCAAAAGCAGAGACATTACTTTGCCAACCAAGGTCCATCTAGTCAAGGCTATGGTTTTTCCAGTGGTTATGTATGGATGTGAGAGTTGGACTGTGAAGAAAGCTGAGCGCCGAAGAATTGATGCTTTTGAACTGTGGTGCTGGAAAAGACTCTTGAGAGTCCCTTGGACTGCAAGGAGATCCAACCAGTCCATCCTAAAGGAGACCAGTCCTGGGTGTTCATTGGAAGGACTGATGCTGGAGCTGAAACTCCAATACGTTGGCCACCTCATGCGAAGAGTTGACTCATTGGAAAAGACCCTGAGGCTGGGAGGAATTGGGGGTAGGAGGAGAAGGGGACGACAGAGAATGAGATGGCTGGATGACATCACTGACTCGATGGACATGAGTTTGGGTAAACTCTGGGAGTTGGTGATGGGCAGGGAGGCCTGGCGTGCTACGATTTTTGGGGTCTCAAAGCGTCGGACACAACTGAGCGACTGAACTGAACTTAACTGAACTGTAAATCTATACTTGAATGTGGTGCTAGAATAAGGTGTATGTGTCCTGCATTGTCAGAGCATATGAAAGGGGGAACTGACCTAATCCTGAATATCAAGGATTCTTTGAGGAACTGATAATTGAATTTCAATCTGAAAAGATGAGTATAGATTAACTAGAAAGTGACAAGCATTACATATGAAAGGCAAATGATAAGTAAAATTTTGTAGTGAGAGGACCTTTGGCAGGAAGACCATCACCTGTCAAGCAAACCCCAATTCTTGGCAAGGCTCTGCTCCTTCCCTAACTCACTCTGCAGTGCCATCTCATACCCACTTGGCCTCTACCAGCTATGGAGACATGGCTCTGGCCCAAAGGCTGGCAGAGGTAAGATGACCTGAGGCCAGAATAGGATGCAGTAGGGTGTGAACTGCTCTTGCAAGGGCTGAAAATATATTGCCTTCAGGCTAAATAGTCAAAGACTTGGGGGCAGGTACCTCAGTTTCAGGTGCAGAAGCCTGAAGTCCAAATCCAACATATGCCAAGATCCTAGGCTGAAGCAACCCAAACTTGTTCCACTCTCTTGGGGTGGTTGTTCCTTCTGCCAGCAGCAAGATGTCTAGAATTATGTCCCAGGAGACCATCCCTGCCTATTCCTCACACCTGTCCCCTAAAGAACAGCCTCAGGGTGTTGCAATTCTTGATACAGCCCACTGCCAGGATCCAATAAATCATATTCCACTCAGTGCCTCAAAGTGTCCACTGAATCAGCAAACCACATTTGCCCATTATTGTTGATGCAATCTTGTATTCAACAAGATTTCTTCCTTAGGATCTCTTTCTGAAATAAACAGGCTGCACTCAAGTGCTTGTCTCAGGTTCTGATTTCTGAACAGAACTCAGGCTAATGAAATTTTTCTGTGAAATAAAGTTCTAAAATATTCCTTGATATATAACAGGCACTTAATAAATACTTTCAATAAATGATTTGCAGAATCCAATATAAAGGCAAGAACCTTTATTGCACATTTTTAGATGTCTTATGAGATCAAATTTGCCTTATTTATATAATCTCCTACTGCTTCATTTATAGCTGTATATCAAATATCAGGAACACAATGTCCCAGGAGTCAATATTCTTTTTAATTATTTTCCTCCAAACTAAGAGGATCATGGAATGCTTAAATCTAAGCTTTAGAATATCTTATTTTTTAATGGAAAAAATACAAATGAATTACAGTATGAAAAATTTCATTAGTGCCTTCTATTAAAACCTACTCCATTGGAAGATTAATGGCATCTTTCAGTTTAACTCTAATACTGAAAAATTCTTTTAATTTGTACTTTAAATAAGTTCTCTTCCTTTAGAACAATGTTTATAGTCATTGAATTTCAGCAAACTACTCAATGGATAAAATTCAAACCAAATAGTAGGAATGAGAGATAAAGGACTTCATATATCTTGGAAAAACTAGGTAAGGGACCACAGTTACAGTGGTTTATAGTGATTATAATTCTACACTTATTTTCTTTTCCCACCAATGAAAAGTAGAATTATTATTTCCCAAAGTACCTCTGGCTGGTGGCAGCTGACATGAGAATCATCATTTCCTGGTTCTGGTTTGGTTAAACAAGGCTTATACTCAGTTCAGTTCAGTTCAGTTGCTCAGTCGTGTCCGACTCTTTGTGACCCCATGAATCACAGCACGCCAGGCCTCCCTGTCCATCACCTACTAGAGACGTAGAAATAAAGGCACAGTGATTAAGTGCACTGAACAGTCACTAAATGACCTTTCATACAACCCAACTTTTTCCATAACCCATCTTGTCACACTTTCAACTTTATCAGTTTCTCATGCACATCCTCCTACAAGTTTGTAAGATGTGCACATAATAGAAGATAATATTAATAGATCAACTTTGATTTAACTTCCTGGTATTCAAATGAATTTTTGCAATAGCGTGTGTCTTCTTTTGGCTTATTGAGAGTGGGAATGGGAAAGAGGAAAAGAATTACTCTTCTGCATACACAATGATAATGACTAAGATCTCAGTTCAGACTCTTCCATGAAAATATTACTGTCAAGTTGCTGGATGTTTTACATTTAACTTTTTATTTCAATGACAGTTCTATGACAAACTTACTATCTATAAAAACTTCTATGACAAACCAGTATCTATAAAAAATTTTAGCTATTATCATTTCATATACTGACTATAACAGGCAAAATGGGTAGGTATAGCCTTAACTAAAATTGAAAGTAATTACTGAAGATTCTCAGTGCACAATTATTTCTGTAGCCTCCTCTGGGGATTCTTAAAGCCTATCTGAATTGACCAAGACTTAGAAAGTTAATTTCCATTCTGAGGTTTTCCTAATCTTAGGAATCCAGCGAAAGTTTAGGGGTTTTTCTTTTCTTTTTTTTTTTTAAGAATTAGAGAGTAGTCATTGTTAAAATTATACTCATCCTTAACTGAAGTAGTTCTTAGGTCATGTATGTCTAATGATGTCCTTTGAAACTGTAAAAAGTTAACTAGTAGATATTTTCAATAATCTATTATTCCAATTCTACACCTTATATATACAAGTATCTTGTCAATCATGAAGACAAAGTTAGGTGTTACCAGGTTAACCAACCAACTTATATGGACAGGTGACTTTATTTCATGAATGATTAAGAAGTATTCTGTTGTAATGAAAAATTAAATAGTACCTTTAAAATGTTTAGTAATATTTTTATAACATGTTGATAAAACAATAAGAAGTATTTCAGAGTTCTTTAGCTTTTCAATAAACTTTCCTATTTATCAATGCTTTTGAACTTTCAATGATCCTTTCAGAAAGCTAAGGCAAATAGATTTATCCTCATCTCATGAACTAAAGAATCAAGGCTGTCCTAACATTTTAATCAACTTGCTCAAGGAATAGTTTGTAAGTGATTGAGTCTAAGCTTAGGTTCAATTTAGATTTAAATGTTTAAATATAATAAATCAAATAAAAAATAAAGAGACAGCTGTTTTCTTAATGGAAGTTGCTTTTTTTTCCTGTAAAACATTAAAAATAAAAATGGAACTTTTAAATAGTCATATTATAGCATTATAACTTTGCAATCATGAATAATGATAAAACATAGCACAGACTATTAAATAAAAATAATGTAGGGTGGATTATTCAAGTTAGTAAAAAGTACTGCTTTGCCTACAAAATATTTATTACTATTTATCATTCTAAATGACCCACTAAAACACTTTAAACCCTTAACTATACTTAGAAGTGTATGCAGTCACTTTAAATTGTGTGGTTGCAATAGTATACACACAAGTATAAAAAGAAGTATCATGTTTATTTTTTATTATCCTCATGTTTTATATTTTTAATTAATTTTTATTAGAATATAGTTGATTTACAATATTGATTAGTTTCTTCTGTACAGCAAAATCCATATATATATGGATTTATATATATATATATAATCTCCCCACTCTTTTTCAGATTCTATTCCCACATTGGTCATTACAGAGTATTGAGTAGAGTTCTCTGTGATATACAATAAATTCTTATTAGTTATCTACTTTATATATAGTAGTGTGTATATGTCGATTCTAAGCTCCTAATTTATACCTTTTCCCCCTTACAACTTTTTTTAATACAAATCAAAATTTTCTTGATATTTCCTTTTCTTTTTTTTTTTAGGTAATTAATTTATTTTATTGGAGGAAAATTATTTTACAATATTATATTGGTTGGTTTTGCCATACATTGATATGAATTTGCCCCGGGTTTACATAAGTTCCCCCTCCTGAACCCCCCTCCCACCTCCCTCCTCCCTTTATCCTCCCTCTGGGTCATCCCCGCATGCCAGCCCTGAGCATCCTATAACATGCATTGACCCTGAACTAGTGATTCGTTTCACATATGACAACATACGTGTTTCAATGCCATTCTCCCAAATCATCCCACCCTCACCCTCTCCCATAGAGTCCCAAAGACTGTTCTATACATCTGTGTCTCTTTTGCTGTCTCAGATACAGGGTTATCATTTGCATCTTTCTAAATTCCATATATATGTGTTAGTATACTGTATTGGTGTTTTTCTTTCTGGCTTACTTCACTCTGTATAATAGGCTCCAGTTTCATCCACCTCATTAGAACTGATTCAAATGTATTCTTTTTAATGGCTGAATAATACTCCATTGTGTATATGTACCAAGGCTTTCTTATCCATTCGTCTGCAGATGGACATCTAGGTTGCTTCCATGTCCTGGCTATTATAAACAGTGCTGCAATGAACATTGGAGTACACATGTCTCTTTCAATTCTGGTTTCCTCGGTGTGTATGCCCAGGAGTGCGATTGCTGGATCATATGGCAGTTCTATTTCCAATTTTTTGAGGAATCTCCATACTGTTCTCCATAGTGGCTGTACTAGTTTGCATTCCCACCAACAGTGTAAGAGGGTTCATTTCTGTCCACATCCTCTCCAGCATTTATTGCATGTAGACTTTTGGATAGCAGCCATTCTGACTGGTGTGAAATGGTATCTCATTGTGGTTTTGATTTGCATCTCTCTGATTATGAGGGAGGTTGAGCATTTTTTCATGTGTTTGTTAGCCATCTTTATGTCTTCTTTGGAGAAATGTCTGTTTAGTTCTTGGGCCCATTTTTTGATTGGGTCATTTATTTTTCTGGAATTGAGCTGCAGGAGCTGCTTGTATAATTTGGAGATTAATCCTTTATCAGTTGCTTCATTTGCTATTATTTTCTCCCATTCTGAAGGCTGTCTTTTCACCTTACTTATAGTTTCCTTTGCTGTGCAGAAGCTTTTGATTTTAATTAGGTCCCATTTGTTTATTTTTGCTTTTATTTCCAATATTCTGGGAGGTGGGTCATGGAGGATCCTGCTGTGATTTATGTCGGAGAGTGTTTTGCCTACGTTCTCCTCTAGGAGTTTTATAGTTTCTGGTCTTACATTTAGCTCTCTAATCCATTTTGAGTTTATTTTGGTGTATGGTGTTAGGAAGTGTTCTAGTTTCATTCTTTTACAAGTGGCTGACCAGTTTTCCCAGCACCACTTATTAAAGAGACTGTCTTTTGTCCATTTTATATTCTTGCCTCCTTTGTCAAAGATGAGGTGTCCATAGATGCGTGGATTTATCTCTGGGCTTTCTATTTTGTTCCATTGATCTATATTTCTGTCTTTATGCCAGTACCATACTGTCTTGATGACTGTGGCTTTGTAGTAGAGCCTGAAGTCCGGCAGGTTAATTCCCCCAGTTCCATTTTTCTTCCTCAAGATTGCTTTGGCTATTCGAGGTTTTTTGTATTTCCATACAAATTGTGAAATTATTTGTTCTAGTTCTGTGAAAAATATCTTTGGTAGCTTGATAGGGATTGCATTGAATGTATAAATTACTTTGGGTAGTATACTCATTTTTACAATATTTATTCTTCCAATCCATGAACATGGTATATTTCTCCATCTATTAGTGTCCTCTTTGATTGCTTTCAGTAGTGTTTTATAGTTTTCTATGTACAAGTCTTTTGTTTCTTTAGGTAGATATATTCCTAAGTGTTTAATTCTTTTTGTTGCAACAGTGAATGGAATAGTTTCCTTAATTTCTCTTTCTATTTTCTCATTATTAGTGTATAGGAATGCAAGGGATTTCTGTGTGTTGATTTTATATCCTGCAACATTACTGTAATCATTGATTAGCTCTAGTAGTTTTCTGGTAGAGTCTCTAGGGTTTTCTGTGTAGAGGATCATGTCATCAGTGAACAGTGAAAGTTTTACTTCTTCTTTTCCAATTTGTATTCCTTTTATGTCTTTTTCTGCTCTGATTGCTGTAGCCAAAACTTCCAGAACTATGTTGAATAGTAGTGGTGAGAGTGGGCACCCTTGTCTTGTTCCTGACTTTAGGGGAAATGCTTTCAGTTTTTCACCATTGAGGATAATGTTTGCTGTGGGTTTGTCATATATAGCTTTTATTATGTTGAGGTATGTCCCTTCTATTCCCACTTTCTGGAGGGTTTTTATCATAAATGGATGTTGAATTTTGTCGAAAGCTTTCTCTGCATCTATTGAGATAATCATATGATTTTTATTTTTCAGTTTGTTAATGTGGTGTATTACGTTGACTGATTTGCGGATATTGAAGAATCCTTGCATTCCTGGGATAAAGCCCACTTGGTCATGATGTATGATCTTCTTAATATGCTGTTGGATTCTGATTGCTAGAATTTTGTTAAGGATTTTTGCATCTATGTTCATCAGTGATATTGGCCTGTATTTTTCTTTTTTTGTGGGGTCTTTACCAGGTTTTGGGATTAGGGTGATGGTGGCCTCATAGAATGAGTTTGGAAGTTTCCCTTCCTCAGCAATTTTCTGGAAGAGTTGGAGTAGAATAGGTGTTAGCTCTTCTCTAAATTTTTGGTAGAATTCAGCTGTGAAGCCGTCTGGACCTGGGCTTTTGTTTGCTGGGAGATTTTTGATTACAGTTTCAATTTCCGTGCTTGTGATGGGTCTGTTCAGATTTTCTATTTCTTCCTGGTTCAGTTTTGGAAAGTTGTATTTTTCTAGGAATTTGTCCATTTCTTCCAGGTTATTCATTTTATTGCCATATAATTCCTGATAGTATTCTCTAATAATCCTTTGTATTTCTGTGTTGTCAGTTGTGATCTCTCCATTTTCATTTCTAATTTTATTGATTTGGTTCTTCTCCCTTTGTTTCTTGATAAGTCTGGCTAGTGGTTTGTCAATTTTATTTACCTTCTCAAAGAACCAGCTTTTGGCTTTGTTGATTTTTGCTATAGTCTCTTTTGTTTCTTTTGCATTTATCTCTGCCCTAATTTTTACAATTTCTTTCCTTCTACTGACCCTGGGCTTCTTCATTTCTTCCTTTTCTAGTTGCTTTAGATGTAGAGTTAGGTTATTTAGTTGACTTGTTTCTTGAGGTGTGCCTGTATTGCTATGAACTTCCCCCTTAGCACTGCTTTTACAGTGTCCCAGAGGTTTTGGGTTGTTGTGTTTTCATTTTCATTCATTTCTATGCATATTTTGATTTCTCTTTTGATTTCTTCTATGGTTTGTTCGTTGTTCAGCAGCGTGTTGTTCAGCCTCCATATGTTGGCATGTTTAATAGTTTTTCTCCCGTAATTGAGATCTAATTTTACTGCATTGTGGTCAGAAAAGATGCATGGAATGATTTCAACTTTTTTGAATTTACCAAGGCTAGATTTATGGCCCAGGATGTGATCTATCCTGGAAAAGGTTCCATGTGCACTTGAGAAAAAGGTGAAATTCATTGTTTTGGGGTGAAATGTCCTATAGATATCAATGAGGTCTAACTGGTCTATTGTATCATTTAAAGATTGTGTTTCCTTGTTAATTTTCTGTTTAGTTGATCTATCCATAGATGTAAGTGGGGTATTAAAATCTCCCACTATTATTGCATTATTGTTAATTTCCCCTTTCATACTTGTTAGTAATTGTCTTACATATTGCGGTGCTCCTATGTTGGGTGCATAAATATTTATAATTGTTATATCTTCATCTTGGATTGATCCTTTGATCATTATGTAGTTTCCTGCTTTGTCTCTTTTCACAGCCTTTGTTTTAAAGTCTATTTTATCTGATATGAGTATTGCTACTCCTGCTTTCTTTTGGTCTCTATTTGCATGGAATATCTTTTTCCAGCCCTTCACTTTCAGTCTGTATGTGTCCCTCGTTTTGAGGTGGGTCTCTTGCAGACAACATATATGGGGGTCTTGTTTTTGTATCCATTCAGCCAGCCTTTGTCTTTTGGTTGGGGCATTCAACCCATTTACGTTTAAGGTAATTATTGATAAGTACGATCCCGTAGCCATTTTCTTTATTGCTTTGGGTTCGAGTTTATACACCCTTTCTGTGTTTCCTGTCTAGAAAAGATCCTTTAGCATTTGTTGGAGAGCTGGTTTGGTAATGCTGAATTCTCTCAGCTTTTGCTTGTCTGTAAAGCTTTTGATTTCTCCTTCATATTTGAATGAGATCCTTGCTGAGTACAGTAGTCTGGGCTGTAGGTTATTTTCTTTCATCACTTTAAGTATGTCTTGCCATTCCCTCCTGTCCTGAAGAGTTAGTTTCTGTTGAAAGATCAGCTGTTATCCTTATGGGAATCCCCTTGTGTGTTATTTGCTGTTTTTCCCTTGCTGCTTTTAATATTTGTTCTTTGTGTTTGATCTTTGTTAATTTGATTAATATGTGTCTAGGAGTATTTCGCCTCGGGTTTATCCTGTTGGGGACTCTCTGGGTTTCTTGGACTTGGGTGATTATTTCTTTCCCTATTTTAGGGAAGTTTTCAACTATTATCTCCTCAAGTATTCTTTCATGGTCTTTCTTTTTGTCTTCTTCTTCTGGGATTCCTATAATTCGAATGTTGGAGCGTTTAACATTGTCCCAGAGGTCTCTAATATTGTTCTCATTTCTTTTAATTTGTTTTTCTTTATTCCTCTCTGTTTCATTTACTTCTACAATTCTATCTTCTAGCTCGCTTATCCTGTCTTCTGCCTCTGTTATTCTACTGTTTGTTCCCTCCAGAGTGTTTCTGATCTCATCTATTGTATTATTCATTGTATATTGACTCTTTTTTATTTCCTCTAAGTCCTTATTAAACCTTTCTTCCATCTTCTCAATCCTTTTCTCCAGGTTATTTATCTGTAACTCCATTTTGCTTTCAAGATTTTGAATCATTTTCACCACCAAAATTCGAAATTCTTTTTCATGTAGATTCCCTATATCTTCCTCTTTTGCTTGTGTTGGTGGGCATTTATCTTGTTCCTTTACTTGCTGGGTATTTCTCTGCTTCTTCATCTTGCTTATAATGCTTTGCTTGGGGTGGCCTTTCCCTCTTCTGGCCGTTTGTGGAGTTCTCTTTATTATGTAGTTTCCTTGCTGTGTGTGGGGTTGGACAGGTGACTTGTCAAGGTTCCCTGGTTATGGAAGCCTGTGTCGGTGTTCTGGTAGGTGGAGCTGGATTTCTTCTCTCTGGAGTGCAATGAAGTGTCCAGTAATGAGTTATGAGATGTCAGTGGGTTTGGAGTGACTTTGGGCAGCCTGTATATTGAAGCTCAGGGCTAGTTTCCTGTGTTACTGGAGAATTTGCGTGGTATGTCTTGCTCTGGAACTTGTTGACCCTTGGGTTTAGCGTAGGTATGGAGACATTTGATGAGCTCCTATTGATTAATGTTCCCTGGAGTCAGGACTTCTCTGGTGTTCTCAGGATTCGGGCTTAAGCCTCTTGCCTCTGGTTTTTGGTCTTATTCTTGGAGTAGTCTCTAGACGTCTCTATCTGTCATTTCCAAGGTGGTTCCCTCTGTTTTAGCTTCTGTTTGCTGGTCTCTTCAGTGTCTAATTTCCGCCCTGGTACTAGGGGGTGGGTGGACCCTTTTTAAGGCTTAGTTGTTCAGTCCTGTTCTGGGAAGGGAGGAACGCTGCAGTCGATTATCTCTGGTGTCTGTGGGGAGTGCTCGCAGCGTCTCGGCCACACTGGGTTTGCCCCCGCTCACAGCACGTATGCTGTCCCAGTATATACTGCACAGGCTCTAGGTTGCTCTGCCGGGAATGGTCTGAGGCCAGCACCGGGTTGTATGCACTTCCCAGGTCTGAGCGGCTCAAGTTCAGTTTCTCAGGTACTCCACAAAGGCGCAGACTTGGTTGGGCCTGCGTTTTGTGCCTTCCCCAGTCCGAGCAGCTCAGGGGACCAGGTGTTTGGCAAGCACGGTCTCTGTGACTTATCGCCTCCCCAGTCCCCGCCACTGTTTTCTGGGTGTACAACCGGCGCACCTTCTCAGGGGGATATCGACCGGCCCAAGCCCAAGAAGTCCTGATTAACAACAAGCCTGTCTGCAGTTTGTATCAGATGCCTTTCTGGGGCCGCGGTTGCCCGCTCCAGCTCTGGCTGCGCTCCCTGCCTGTCTTGGCGGGGGATGGGGGATGGGCCAGCCGCAGCCGGCTCGCTCTGCTCAGTCCTTTATTCTGTGAGCGGGGCTGGCCGAGTCATAGGTTAGAGCTTTCCGCCTTTTCATGGGGAAGCTATCCCACAGTCTGCTTTGCTCTCCCCAGTTCTCTCAAATTGTTCTCGCGGCATTCAAGCCCAGTCCTCTCTCTAAGCAGTTCAGCCGGCTCCTCCCTGCCCAGCCCCCGCTTGCTAATGGCGTATGCAGGCATCTGCGCTGCTTCTCCACTGGGAGTTACCGTTTGGCGGGTAATCTGTGGGTTTTAAAAAAATCTTAAAAAAAAAAAGAGGGTTATGTGGCCCTCTGAGCTTCCAAGGCTCGCCACAGATTCGCCAGTGAGAATGTTTCCTGGTGTTTGGAAACTTCTCTCTTTTTAAAGCCTCCTTTCCCGGGACGGAGCTCCGTCCTTACTTCTTTTGTCTCGCTTTTTATCTTTTATGTTTTTTCCTACCTCCTTTCGAAGACAATGGGCTGCTTTTCTGGGTGCCTGCTGCTTTTCTGGGTGCCTGACGTCCTCTGCCAGCATTCAGAAGTTGTTTTGTGGACTTTACTCGCGTTCAAATGTTCTTTTGATGAATTTGTGGAGGAGAGAGTGGTCTCGCCGTCCTATTCCTCCGCCATCTTGTTCCTCCCCCTTGATATTTCCTTTTCAATTAGCACCTGAAAATTCTCTATTTTTAATTCAATATTACAAAATTACTGCTATCATTAGGCTCAATGTATTCAGATTTTAAACTCAATCAATACAATATTTTTCTCTCTACTACCTTTTTCATCCCTTCTCCCTATGGACAGTGTAAATTTCTCGAAGCTTACCTATCACTTGCATTGAGCAAAGGGCCATGGCTTCGGATGACTTTCTCCATCCACATTGCCTTCAGTTTCCTGGTGAATGGGCTGTCTTAATCTTGGCTATCATCATGTGTTGGCATCCATTGATAATATCCTCTATATGTGATAGCCTCTGTTCTGTCAGTAGACATTTACAATATCATCCAAATCCCTCTTCTAGTTGGCCGGTACTTCTAAGTTCCACTTGAAAATTGACTGAAGGCTTTTTTAGCTTGTGATATCCTTCTACTGTACTCTTCAGTCACTAAGTCATGTCTGACTCTGTGACCCCATGTCCTGTAACAGGCCAGGCTTCCTTGTCCTTTGCTATCTCCCAGAGTTTGCTCAAACTCATGTCCATTGAGCCAGTGATGCCATCCAACCATCTCATTCTCTGTCATCCCTTTCTCCTTCTGCCTTCAATCTTTCCCAGCATCAGGGTCTTTTCCAAAGATTCAGCTTTTCACAGCAGGAGGCCAACGTATCAGAGCTTCAGCTTCAGCATCATTTCTTCCAATGGATATTCAGGGTTGATTTCTTTTAGGATTGACTGGTTTGATCTCCTTGCTGTCCAAGGGACTCTTGAGAGTCTCCTCTAGCACCACAATTTGAAAGCATCAATTCTTTAGCGTTCAGCTTTCTTTATAACTCAACTCTCGCATCTGTACATAACTACTGAAAAAAAAAAAAAAAAACATACCTTTGACTAAATAGACTTTGTCAGCAAAGTGATGTCTCTAAATTTTAATACTCTGTCCAGGTTTGTCATAGCTTTTCTTCCAAGGAGCAAGTGTCTTTTAATTTCATGGCTGTAGTCACCATGCACAGTGATTTTGGAGCCCAAGAAAATAAAGTCTGTCACTGTTTCATTTCTTCCCCACCTATTTGCCATGAAGAGATGGGACCAGATGCCATGATCTTAGTTTTCTGAATGTTGAGTTTTAAGTCAGATTTTTCACTCTCCTCTTTTGCTTTCATCAAGACGCTCTTTAGTTCCTCTTCACTTTCTTCCATAAGCGTGGTATCATCTTCATATCTGAGGTTATTGATATTTTCCCCTGCAATCTTGATTCCAACTTGTGCTTCATCCAGCCCAGCATTTCTCATGATGTACTCTGCGTATTAGTTAAATAAGCAAGGTGACAATATAAGCCTTGACATACTTCTTTCTCTACTTGGAACCAGTCTGCTGTTCCATGTCCAGCATTGAATCCCCATTTTACATTGGGCACTATTGCATGAATATAAATAGTGAAGTAAAGTCCCTCAGTTGTGTCCAATTCTTTGCGACCCTATGGACTGTAGCCTACCAGGCTCCTCCATCCATGGGATTTTCCAGGCAAGAGTACTGGAGTCGATTGCCATTTCCTTCTCCAGGGGATCTTCCCAACCCAGAGATCCAATCTGGGTCTCCTGAATTGTAGGCAGATGCTTAACCATATCTAAAATATAATCTAGATCCTGAAAAAGTTCACAGTCCAGTCATAGAAGTATCATTTCCATTTACTAAAGAATTAGATAATTAAATTCTGACCTGTGAGTTTCTAAGGAGAACTGTACACTTGAAACAGGAGGGAAGGTGGCAGAGTACAACTTTTAAAAGATTGATATAGCTTCTCAACTTCCCAGCATATGTGGTACAATGGTTGAGAATCTGCCAGCCAATGCAGGGAACACAAGTTTAATCCCTGGACCAGGAAGAATGTGGGGCAACTAAGCCTGTGGACCACAACTTCCGAAGCCTGAGTGCATAGAGCCTGTGCTCTGCAACAAAAGAAGCCTCCACACAGAGAAGACCATGCACTGAAGCAAAGAGCAGCTCCCTGCTCAAAGCAACTAGAGAAAACCCGCATGCAGCAATGAAGACCCAGCACAGCAGGAAAAAAAAAAAAAAGATACACGCATAGGACATGACAAAGACAGGTTAGAACCAACGAGGTCCAAAATGATGGAATATTTGACTTCCAGTAGACCTTGAGCCTCATTATATGTTCACTGTAACATAATAGTGCACTAAATGACAAATCTATCAGTGCCAAGACAGTTCTGAGGTTAATCAAAAAAGGCCAAAAAGTGGGCAGTGGCCGAACTCCTGGAAATCTCCAACCTTTCCCTCCAAATAATTGGAATAACCCTCCCACTCATTAGCTTAGGAAATTACTCAGCCCATAAAAACTCAGCTTGCCGTATTCTAGGGCCTCTTGCCTTCTGCAATGGCCCACATTCTGTTTGTTGAATATATTTCTCTCCAAATAAATTCACTTCTTGTCTATAACTTTGTCTCTGAGTTCTTTCTGCAGTTAGACATCACGAACCTCAAATTCACGGGGAACACAGGCATGTAGAATGTAGAATATAACTGATCAGTTTAATTTCTTAATTGATTCTGAGCAGAATTCACAACTCAGACCTCTATGGGCAACTGAGAGAAGTAAACCCGGTGAGAACTGTGATGCACCAGAGATCACAGGTCTCTTCTTGTCATGGTTTCACCATCTTGTGTTTCAGAGTATTGCTAGGCAGAAATTCAAGCTCAGAACTGCCTAATTACTAGCTTTTCTAATAATCTGAAAATTAAAGTTATTGTGTGAAATCTCTCAATTTCTAAAGATGACAAATCAGATTTTTTTTACATAAAAATCATTTTGGTAAAATAAAATAATTATTACCATAGGTTTGTAAATTTTTTAAAACAAAAATTTACTCAAGTTTAGGAATTATAACATGCGATAACATTCTTTAGAACCAGGCCACTTACAACAAGCTTGATCATAATTGAACTTGTTTTGAGGCCTAGAAAAAATGCTAAATTATAAATTTAGAAGGAAAACAATAAAAAGACAAGAAGAAGGGAGGAGAGGGAAAGATGTATTTAAAGGGGGAAGGAAAGAAAAAGGTAAGGGAGGGGAGGGGAGGAAAACCTCCCTTTGTCCAGAGTCTGTGTGATGGCTACATGTTCACCCTCAAATTTGTCAAAGGAGGAAAAAAGTTTGTGTTAATTTTTTAAGGAGTCAATTAAAGAAGTACTCTCAACTTGCATTTTCTTATGAGTGGTTAACAGATGTTTCCCCAAGTTAGTGAGTTTACTTAAGTGTCAGAGGCTGGAAATTTGTATATAAAATCTCTCTTTAGTCAAAAAGAAGCAAATTAGAGGAATCTCTTACCAATGTAAATATTTCAGACTGTAATAAGCTCCATAATGCCACAGCATAAAATGTTTGGCCTGAACACATTAACTTGTTCTCTCTCATTTCAGTAACAGTAGAATTTTCTCTTTTGAGTTTGAAATAACAAATCACACATAGCATAGCACAGAAATTCTCTAAATGTAGGAGTCTTTTTAAACTCTGCCTGTTTAGCATGTGAACCTCATTCCTAAATAGTTAAAAGACAAACTATTAACTTTGCTTTCCACTTCCTTTGAGTCATGACTTGACTTTCAAAACATTTTGGTCAAGCAGACTCAAAGTCTCCTCGCAGAAGAAACATTGAGGAATCATGTACTTCTCTGGCTTTACAATTTCCCTTCAGGGCAGGGCATATCCAAGTGACCCTGGCTTTTGACAAACCTTAGCTGAACAAAATGTAACAAGCTTGTCTGTTTTAAGCAGAATTTTCTATTCTGACAGATACAACTCAGGAGTATTTGATGTCTGCTTGCTGGTCATAGATAATGGTGCATCTTGGGACCATTGTCATTCCTGTCAATAAGAAGGCCTGGGGGGACATGCAACAAAGCTACCTTTTGATTCACCGTTTTTCCTTCCTTCCCAAGACATTTGTAAGCCTGTGGTCAGCTAGGTCATTTTATTTTATCCTGATGTGCCTTGATAATAGCATGATGCCTACAAAAAATTTGACAGGCCATCGATGTCTGTTTCTCTGACTCCTATGTTGTTTTTCAGTCCTTCTCAATGTCAAACATACTTTGAAAGATACTGATTATGTTGGTTGGGATGTATTTGACAAGGCATCTATTCTTTGATAAAATTAAACTCATGGGGGTTGATCTTGGAATTTAAGGTAATTTTTTGAGCAAAGCAAGAGACTGTCATTCTACTGCTGGCACTCAAGAGATGTTTGAAAAATTGTGAATTCTTTTTAATTCAGATAAACCATGTTTTTCAGTATAAGTTTGGAAGACTGGAACAAGGGGAAATCGGTAATTGAAAAAGGATGAATTATGATTATGTCATATTAAAATGGAATCTACTCTCCCATTAACTGAACTAATAAATTCTGATACAAGTATGAACAATATAATATCCAGGCTATTTAGATATTAAAAGAGGAGTTTACATATAGGTTAGTCTTAGTGAAGAAACTGGTCACTGTTTTCTATTCTTGAAAATCAGTTGGATGTATATGCTAAGAAATATGTGTTTGTGTGTATGTGCCCACACATATATGTACATAATGTGAGTATATATATTCATACATGCATATCTATATAAAGAGCCTCCCTGGAGGCTCATATGGGTATAGAATCTGCCTGTAATGTGGGAGACTGGGTTCAATCCCTGGGTTGTGAAGATCTCCTGGAGGAGGGTATGGCAACCCACTCCACTGTACTTGCCTGGAGAATCCCCATGGACAGAGGAGCCTGCTACAGTCCATGGAATCACAAAGAGTTGGACATGATTGAGCGACTAAGCACATGTATATAAAAACATAAGAAACACATACACATATGCAAATAAGCATATATATTATAGAATATATGTTATTAAAGAAAAATATTGCATATAATGTGAATATCAAAAGAAATATGTAAATGTCATGATGGCATGTTTTCAAAGATAATACTGTATCATAGAGGTTTTAGAAGGATTTTCACGACTTGTTTCTGATCAGATTCTTTTGGTGTCATTCTCCCTGCTTTATAGATAAGTAAAAAAAGGTTTGGAAAACTTAAGAAAACTTTCCCATTGACAGAAATTGACAGGCTGAGAAATAAAACGAAGTACTTTGCATCAACTCCCTTTCAGCACAACACAATAATGTGTGCAAAGTCCTTGGCACATAGTAAGAGTTCAGTAATATCAGCTAGTATTGTTGAGATGTTGAAATGTTGAGAAATTCCTGTAGCCCAATGAATTATTTCATATTTCCTATAGGAAAAGATGGATTTTCTTCCTGAGCATAGTCAGAAAAATTATGCACTCATATGCAAACACCCAGTTTTCAGCATAATCACATCACAGTTTTCTAGCATAATAGTTAACTAAAAAAACAAATCTAAGTAAGTATTAATTTGGAAGTAGATATTTGCTTAGGTTTCTGATGGAGGAACAATTTATTATTGATAAAAATTCAAATGCTAGCTGATTCTTTTTTTCTTCTATGGTATCAAGGCCTTTGAATAATAACCAGAAAATCATTCTTGGAGGCTAATATACATTTTAAATTATGATCAAAGGGATTTTGTGTATCCTTTTTTTGTATTATGAGACACTTTTTGTCTAATTCCTACAGTAGTGAATTTTTCATGTTATCACACTCTACAGAAGAGTCTCCGTGTGCTTTTGACTCAGTACTGGTCTATAACCATGTGAGAAGAATCTACGGAAAAAGAACCATAAGAATGGAGAAGACACAGCTGGTCAAGGAATGGGTCACAATCTCACAAGCTATCATGGTAAAAATCTTGTGAGAAATGAGACATATAGAAACCTCACAACATCACATTGGTGGTGGGACAAAATTAACCATGAACCAAAGACTTTTCTGTGCCTGTCCTGAAAACTTTTCAAAAGGATCCAGTTTAGTCCAAGAACTTAACTGTATGACTAACTGTTTCCCATTACTTCCAACACTGTGTAGAGATCTGCAAACTGAGAAAACTTCCCCATTTGGAACCCCCTTTGCAGTACTTAGGTAAGACTTTCTCCCACTCTGCTAAGGCATTTACCATTTTTCACACTCTCTGTCATGAAATGGAACTGGCTAAATTGGTTAAAGATGTCTCCTAGTTTTGACAAAGTCAAGTTTTCATTTCTCTTTCTTGTTCTTCTTGCAGTTTTAGGCTGAATTTTGAGAAAGGAAAGACAATAAAAATGCATTTCTTACATACTGAGATGTATTTTTATTCCTGATCCTACTTTATCTCAGCATTCCATACTATAATTCAATTTAGAGTTAGGTATTTTTACTTGTGCAGTGGAAGATGATATCAAGGTATTTTTACAGTCTTTGGAGCTAAGATGCTCTGGTCTTCTTCAAATCATCACTTATTCTATTTCTAGTTTTTCTTTGAAATAATCACTATAATAGTCAAGGCTTTTTGAGCAACTTAACTGATCAAATTAAAGAAAACTGAGACAAGGAAAGCATAAGTAACTTGCAAAAGGTAACACAGTTTGTAAATAATGGCACTATAATTCCATTCTAGTGTCCAGGTAGTTTGGCTATAGATCTTTTAACTACTATTCTATACAATAGTAGAAATGGGAAGAAGATATAATTTACCCACACACACATGTGTGTGCATGAACAGAATTCAATTTTTAATGTGCATTCTTTTTTTACTTTCTTACATACTCAAAAATAAATATAAGAATTTACAGGATACTTTGGGGAAAATAAACACATAACATTAAATTATACTCATTTACCATGCATGCTTTGAGAAGAAATGGCAACCTGCTTCAACAATCTTGCTGAGAGAACCTCATGGACAGAGGAGCCAGGGTGGCCCCAATCCATGCTGTCTTGAAGAGTCAGGCATGACTTAGAGACCAAACAACAATAATGCATGCTAATCTTTTCTCTTTGAAGTGTAAGAATCTATTATGAGGACCTTGAACTGTAATAGAGCACTGAAGAGGGAAGCTTTGCACAGCAGATAAATTTGATAATGGCAGGGGGCAACTTGCCCAGTTCCCCAGATAATTCAATTGATTAGACTAGAATATGGTCTTGATGCATCCAGTAGAAACTTCTCCCTTTCTTTCCTTCTGTAAAGTTTGAGTTTCTAGAACATGCTGGGAAAAACTAATAAAATAGGTCTAGTCTCTGGCTTTATGAAGCTATGTGGTGAGAGAAGGTTAGATAACCAACCAACATACACGTGATTGCATAATTACTAAAGTGGTCTCATCTACAAAGGAAAAGTAGATATACTGTGGGAGTGTAAAACATGTTAGCTAACCCAGTCTTTTTTCTATTATTGAAATATATTTGACTTATGATATTACATTAGTCTCAGGTATACAACACAGTGAGTGACTCCATTGTTTTATACATAATGCACTAAAGTTATTACATTATTACTGATTATATTATGTGCTATATATTGCTTCCCTGTGACTTATTTATTTTATAACTGTTGTCCATACCTCTTAATCCTTTACACCTATTTTACCTGTTCTCCCATATCCCACCTTTGGCAACCGCTAGCTTTTCCTCTGTATCTATTTTGTTATATTTTTCCTGTGTTTTTTTTTCATATATTCTATATATGAATGAAAACATACAGTATATTATCTTTCTCTGTCTGATTTATTTCATTTTGCATAATATCCTCTAGGTTCATTTACCTTGTTGTAAATGGCAAGATTTCATTCTTTTGTATGGCTGAGCTGTATTCTGTTGTATGTGTGTATATGTATCATATTTTCTTTATCCATTCATCTACTGATGGACACTACCATATCTTGACTGTGTAAATTATGCAACAATAAACACTGGAGTGCATGCATCTTTTCGAATTAGTGTTTTTGTTCACTTTGGATAAATATCTAAATAAGGAATTGTTGGATTGCATGGTAGTTCTATTATTAATTTTTTGAGGAAACTCCACACTGTTTTCCATAGTGTCTGCACCAATTTAAATTCTCACCAACAGTGTATAGGGGTTTCCTTCTCTCCATATTCTCACCAACACTTGTTACTTCTTTTCTTTTGTATGAGAGCTATTTTGACAAATGTCAGGTGATATCTCATTGTGGTTTTGATTAGCATTCCCCTCATGATTAGTGACTTTGAGCATTTATTTTTCATGAAGGCCTGAGAAAGTAACATTTAAACCAAAAACAAACAAACAAAAAGAATGAGGAGAAAAGTCTCTTTTCATGGACTTGTGAGAAATTTCTGGATTCATACAATGTAAGTCAAGTATCAGTAAAACTTTTAAATGTGGCTTTCTTTCCTTTAACACAGAGTTTCGGGGGAAATTTTTTAAATGAATTAACACTACAGTGTAATTTATGAAAGCTTTTATATGTTTTAGAAAGGTGACTTAACCTCTCTGAGATTCACTTGCTTCATCTGTAATTGGTTTTAAAAAAATTTCCCTCTCATGTTTGTTGAGAGGATGAAATAAGATACATTTCACAGTGAATGGGACAGTGCCAAGCACATAGCAGGAATGTATAACTGTTTAATTCTTACCCAATTAAAAAAATTAATCATCCTTTTAGCTAACATAAGAACTTGTCATCTCAGTCAACAAACATGCAAATAAACTATTATTTTCACCCAGACTACCAGAACAGCAGCCCTGTTATACAACAAGTTTCCATTTTACCAATGGCATTGGTGTTATTTCTTTATGAGACACTTGTTCACTTTGTACTATCAAGATTGGTATTTTCACTTATCTTTAAAGGATGAGAGTGGAAAACAGGAAGCAATAATAAGTTGAAGTAAAGAAGAACTGGAAGTCAAGAGTATAAACTAACCCTGTTTCTCTATATTCTTGCAGTGCTAGGAATCTCAGATCAGGCATAGATCATTTCACAGCTTTTCTTATCAATTTAGGATTTATCTTTGAGGCCTTAAACTCTGTCGCTCAGTTAGGCCTGGTCTTCTTAGAACAGAGGCTCAGATTTCCCTGTATATTTCTAAGCCTACTCACATCTTATGTCCAGGACACACAATGTTTATCTCCTTTATTTCCTAGTTGTTTCTTCCATGTATTTCTTGTGACCCTTCACCACATTTACTTCCACTCTCACTATACACCCTGTGTGCTGTGCTTTATAGTGATTGTGCTTATCTTTTGCAAGGTATTATTTTTCCAGTGGTCATATATGGATGTGAGAGTTGGACTATAAAGAAAGTTGAGTGCAGAAATTGATGCTTTTGAACTGTGGTGCTGGAGAAGACTATTGAGAGTCCCTTGGACTGCAAGGAGATCCAACCAGTCTATCCTAAAGGAGATCAGTCCTGGGTGTTCACTGGAAGGACTGATGCTGAAGCTGAAACTCCAATACTTTGGCCACCTGATGCAAAGAGCTAACTCATTTGGAAAGACCCTGATGCTGGGAAAGATTGAGGGCAGGAGGAGAAGGAGACGACAGAGGATGAGATGGTTAGATGGGCATGGGTTTAGGTGGACTCTGGGAGCTGGTGATGGACAGGGAGGCCTGGCGTGCTGCAGTTCATGGGGTCGCAAAGAGTCAGACATGACTGAGCGACTGAACTGAACTGAATAATAGTTATCTAATGGATGAATGTACGTTGATATGTTAACATGAGTAGAGTGAAAGTTAGGTTAAATACATCTTGCAGTAGTAGACTTCTGCTTAGTTTGTTTGTATAAAAAAAGATTGCCAGATGCTGACTTCAATGAAAACGGAATGATTTTGTCTGTATATTGGCATTGGTATCTCTTTCTTTGTCTAATATTATATATGGTCTTTTATTGCCAATATTTTTCATTTTATCTGTTACACCCATCCACGTTGCTTTTTTAATAATCCTGGAATATAAATTGTTATTGTTATTCAGTCACTAAGTTGTGCCTGACTCTGCAATCCCATGAACTACAGTACGCCAGGCTTCCCTGTCCTTCACTATCTCCTGGAGTTTGCTCAAATTCATGTTCACTGGGTCTGTTAAAAAACTATCTAATGATCTCATCCTCTGATGCCCTCTTCTCCTTTTGCCTTCAATTTTTCCCAGCATCAGGGTCTTTTCTAATGAATAGGAGTTTGGTCAAATTCATGACAATTGAGTCAGTGATGTTATCTAATCATCTTATCCTCTGCCACACTCTTCTCATTTTGCCTTCAATTTTTCCTAGCATCAGGGTTTTTTTCTAATGAATATAAACATGATTAAGCAAAAAGAAGTGTAAAAGATCACATATTTGTTCAAAATTGTATGGGAAACCATTGCAATACCCGTTAGACTAGGAGTTTGGGAAATAACCATAACTTTTTATCATCTCAGCCACCTCCTTGGTGTTACTTCTGAAGCTGATTCTCATTAATTCCTACTGATTATTTAAAAGCATTTATGTCTACAACCTTGTCTATAGTTTATTCTCTAACATCATCTCATAGAGCTTTTTCTTATATGCAGTAGGCTAAGGTTTCTCAACAATTTAGCATATGCAAACCATTCAATAGGTGTTTGGCAAAAAAAAGACAACACCACCACCCAGTACCAATTTTATCCAAATTACAAAACAGATATCATGATGTAAACTTATTAAAATAAAGCATGATGTTAAAGGGCTTCCCAGGTGGCACTAGTGGTAAAAAAAAAAAAAAAAAGACATCTATCAATGCAGGAGAGACATGGGTTCAACCCCTGTGTAGGGAAGATCCCCTGGAGGAGTGCATGGCAACCCACTCCAGTGTTCTTGCCTGGAGAATCCTAAGATTCCCTAGAGGAGCCTGGAAGGCTGCAAAGAGTCAGACATGACCAAAATGACTCAGCATGCATGCACATGTATGATGTTAAATCATAGTATAATTATAAATATTATTAATTATTGAATAAGAGAGCAGGGTTACTTGATTTTTGGTGTTTCACAAAGGTCCCTACATCTGGCCTGTTGATAGCTTGGGTCATTTGTTAGTGTCCAAATCCAGTTAATTTCTTTTATCACTCTGTACATTTTTTCAGCAAGGCAAATTTATCTCTTAATTAAAACTCTTTGGTAACTAATCAATTAACACATTATTGAACATGTATAATTTGCTTAGAAACAATCTATAGATACTTGAATACATCAAGTTCATAGGATATAGAGGACAGAATTTATGACCCTTGAAAAATATGTAAGTTTAAGAGGACAGACAACAAATTATATATGTAATAAATAAGTATTAATAGGTTACTGAGACCATTAGAAAGTGATAAGTGCTATAAAATAGCAGAACAGAGTAAGAGGGATAACAAATGGTTTGTGTAGTATGTAGAGATGAGAGTTTCAAGGCAGTTCTCAAGGATACAAGCAAAGCCTTGAAGGAGGTGAGAGAGAAAACAAGTGGATATCTCTGGAGCAACAGTGTCCCAGGCCCAGGGAATAGCTGCAGTAAAGGTTTTGAACCTGGCAAGTCCAGAATGCAGTGAGGCTAGATGAAGGCGATAATGGGGAAAATAATAAGAGAATAGATATTTTGATGAAGAATGGACTTCTCCACAAAAACCAACTTTCAGTGAAGCATGAAATATTAAATGAAGAGGCATATCATTATTGTTTTCAAGATTTGGTGATAAAATACAACACAATGATAAAAATCACAATTAGCAAATAATAGTCATGAAAATGGCTAAATTGAGAGATCTTGTAATCCTTTAACTGCATTTTTGTCAATTTAATTTAGACGGTACAATACTTTTAGTATATGGACATCTTGTAAACGTAGTAAGACCATAAGAAGACAAAAAGAATGAACTTAATACACTATTTAGTTCTATTTAGTACTGAATACATCTCTTCATATTCTATGATCTCATTTTTATAATACATAACTAACTTACTTTTTCCAATGGGTGAACGATATAATTTAGTGATGGTAAAGATTTAAAAATGAAAAGTGAATGTGATTCATACCATAGAGTCCTAAGCAATACTGAGAGCTCATCCTCAAGCTAAAAACATTCATACCATGTCCAGAAAATAATAGCTTTGTTATATTCAAGATGTATATTATATCTTTATGAGTTTTCTTCTTAAAATCAGTCATTAAATCAGTCACAGCAAGTACTTTTTTTCCTGCCATTTTCAGTGCCTAGAAAGGACATATTTTTGTCTTATCCCTGATGTACAACTTTCCCCTCAAAATAACATACTTCAGGGTGAAAAATAAAGCTACTTCCTGCCCAAAGACATATTTGTAGTTATACATAATCGTTAAATTGTGCAGAATAACAAGACTGTACATAGTCTCAATTTTCATAATTCTATTCTACATGGAATTAAGATTTTCAGGTACACCATTGAATGCAAATTGATCTCTGCAAATAAAATGATCACTCAGAAATGCAAACTCAGGAATGATCACTCAGGTGTAAACTCTGGCCCTTTCTTGTCAAACATGTACTTCAGAGTTTGTGAGTTCTAATCTCAATGCATTTTTGAAATCCACGTGATAGAAAAAGTACCCTTTTCTGAAGCATGAAGTTCTAGAGTGAACAAAACAGAAACTTTCTTCCTGAGACTTACATGTCACATTTTCATACACTGAGCCTCAGTGTTTTCCTCAAGCTCTAAAGAAAGGTATCTGATGGTATACAGTAATAACAGTAATTATTCCTTCATACTATGTTTCATTGGATGATACATTACCTACCCAAAGGGACAGGTGACAGAGAATATTTTCCAGTGTTTCATCCGGTATCCTCACCTGGAATAAGTTTGTCTTTATCTTTCTTTTTTTAGTTTATGAGAGGTCACTGTGCTCTGTTAAAAAAAAACAAAAACAAAAAACTGTGAATGCATGGAAGGCATCTTGCCCATGTTTCATAGCAGACAAGGCAGTGAGTAGTAGAGACTGAAGAGTTTATAGTTCAATAAAGTCTGATTTTTCCAACATACATCATCACAATTCCTACCCTTTAGCTTTCCATTGTGGGTTCTTGAGAAATCCATCAGACTTTCCGAGTAAGTTGTTCTAGAATCTAACAGATTTCCAGTTTTCTGACACCAGTGTCCTTTTCATGGTATGCTTTCTCATATTTATTACTTTCTTCCCCACTTTTAGGTATCAATTCCCCATTCTGAATCATTGATCCATTTTCTTTAATTGGTGATGTAAAATAGCACAAGAATAAGAAAAGGCAAATTTTGAGAAGGAGAAATAGCTTATAACATCCTTTATATGTGAAATCTAAAATGAAATGATACAAATGAACTTACTTACAGAACAGAGATTCACAGACTTAGAGAAAGAACTTATGGTTGCAGGGGAGAAGGATGGGAGGAAAGGATAGTTACAGAGTTTGGGATGAATATATACAAACTGTTAAAAAGGGTAACCAACAAGGATCTACTGTATAGCACATGGAAATCTTCTTGGTGCTATGCGGCAGCCTGGATGAAAGCGGAGTTTGGGGGAGAATGGATACATGTATATGTATGGCTGAGTCCCTTTGTTGTTTACCTGAAACTATCACAACATGGCTAATTGGCCCTTTTGTTGTTGCTTAGTTGTTAAGTCTTGGCCCATTCTTTTGCAAACCCGGGAGCCAGGCAGGCTCCTCTGTCCATGGGATTTCCCAGGCAAGGATACTGGAGTGGGTTGCCATTCCCCTCTGCAGGGATTCTTCCCGACCGATGAAGTGAACCTACATCTCCTGTTTTGTAGACGGATTCTTTACCACTGAGACACCAGGGAAGTCCAATACCCCAATACAAAATAAAGAGTTTAAAAAGAGAAAAAGAAAAAAATTTTAAATTGAACAGTGATACAGATAAGACATGAAAATACCTCAGTTAAAAGAAGTTGAACCTATTTACTAAGTACTGATTGAAAGCATAAACTTTGTAGAATATGGTGATCATAAAAATACAGATATTAAGAACTACTGCCTGACTTTTTTGCAGAAAATGTATCTGTGCCATTGTACACATTTAACTGCATTTTTAAATTGTCAAGAAAAGTTCAGTTCAGTTCAGTTGCTCAGTCGTGTCCGACTCTTTGCGACCCCATGAATCACAGCACGCCAGGCCTCCCTGTCCATCACCAATTCCCGGAGTTCACTCAAACTCACGTCCATCGAGTCGGTGATGCCATCCAGCCATCTCATTCTCTGTTAGCATCACTTAAGAGGCCACTGGGAATTACCATGGTCAATACTACAAATTTGAGGAAAACATTCTGTGCTTTTGTTGGACTAGATCTTTCTGCATTACTGAATAATGGCTTATACACACACACACACGTATGTATAGATACACAAATATATGTGTGTGTGTATATATATATATATTTCTGATATTGTTGTCTCAATTTGATATGCCTCTCTTCCTCCCCTCTTCTATTTCTTTTCTGATAACTAGAATTCATCATAATCTCCAAGGCCAAGTTCAAACTCCATTTTCTCCATGAATTCTTCTCTATTTTGCTTGTTACTTCCAAGCAAGAACAAAACCTTTTCTTGTATGCATAGCAAATAGTTGGCTTTCCACTCACCACGTTTTGTAGTGTTTTATTCCAGTCACCTTTAGGGTAAGAAAAATCAGTTTTTCAGTGTTATAGTTAATTACCTATACAGCAAGGACCAGACTTAAGATTTGTTAACTCTCAGTTCATAGTCTACTATAAAGCTGCCTTTAAATCTCCATCAAATGAATATGCATTTTATTTCTATTATTTTTGTGTCATTATGTTATGACTTTTCTGTTCCAAGATCCCCTCAGATTGTATTTTGCAACCAAAACACAGTATTTATTATTGTGTCTTATGAAGACCTTATCAATACTCAGCAATAATGCATGTCTACGTGCATGCATATTAAATCACTTCAGTCATGTCTAACTCTTTTGTAACCCTATGGACTGTAGCCCACCAGGCTCCTCTGTCTACGGCATTCTCCAGGCAAGAATCCTGGAGTAGGTTGCCATGCCCTCTTCCAGAAGATCTTCCCTACCTAGAGATCAAATCCATATCTCTGATGTCTTTTGCATTGGTTTCTTTACCACTAGTGCCACCTGGAAAGCCTAAAGTATATCTAAACAATGATAAAAGGGAGGGTGAAGACCGAAGTTGAAGAAGGATGAGAAGGAAGGAAGAAGAGAGGGAATAAGAACCATAGAGCAAATATTAATGTCATCTCTTATAAAGAAAACATATTTCAGGAATAAACAGAGGTTTCCTGCTCCTCTCTTTGACTTGGAAGTAGAGAAGGAGGAATTAACAAATTCACAGACCAAGTAGTGTTTGTCACCAACTGGGAATCATTGTTAGATGCATTTAGCTTCCTAATCACATCAGTAGGAATGAAGGGAAAATATTTGGCAGGGAGAACAGTGTTAGTAAATAGTTCTCAAAGCACTAAGAGAAATGGTTGCTTTCAATCAAAATCTTCTGAACATCACTCAAGACAACATATTGCAGAACAGTAGCTTGAATTCCTTATACTCTCTCAAATTCCAGTTGTCCGTGTTTTCTTGTTTATTCCAAATATGAATCTCAGAAATCGTTCCCTTCACCACTGTGATTGAATTTGTTATGTTTAGGTTTATTTTCTTCACTTACAAGTCTTCATTACATTGTAAACTCTACAGTGGAAGATTCTAATTAATTTCAATCTGGCCAGAAGGCCAGGCAGTTGCTTGATCCTTCACACATGGCACTATTCACCCCAAAGAGCTGGCTGAAAACCCAGCACTATTTCACGTGTTTTGAACAATGCAAAGCTAGAGGACTACCATCTTTGCAAATTGTATGTACTTTGGAGTTTACTTTGAACTGACAGTGTTTATCTTCTGCATTTGCAGAAATAAACAGAAAAAAACTTTAAATACTAACAGTTGCATATGAGTCTTGATATTCCTTGGCAACTAATCACAACTCCTCTGTATGAATCTACCCATTACATGTAAATATTTGACAAGAAACTAAAATATAACTATCTGAGCCTCTTATGCATTTAAAGATTCCCACATAAAGAGCCAGAAAGTAGACTAAGAATAAAATATCAATGCAGAAAAAAGGCAATGGATTATGAGGTTCACCAACCAATATGGTGGCACTCTTAATGGCCAACTATGTGCACTGCTAATGGGGAAATTCTGTATTGATGGTTCTGTATCAATGAGAGTTAACATGTTATTTAGTATAAAGTTTGGAAAGACACAAGTTTTATTCAGGCTAACAGCCAAGAAATGATACAAATAACCTTTCTCTGTTATTGATACTTTTCTACATGTCCATCTTTGGTTTTATAGCACTAAATTAGTTTCAGCATCACTATAGAGGACTTTTATAGGAAAAACAGAACTTGCATTCAGTTCAGTCGCTCAGTCGTGTCTGACTCCTTGCGACCCCATGAACTGCAGCACGCCAGGCCTCCCTGTCCATCACCAACTGCCTGAGTCTACCCAAATCCATGTCCACTGAGTCAGTGATGCCATCCAACCATCTCATCCTCTGTCATCCCCTTCTCCGCCTGCCCTCAATCTTTCCCAGCGTCAGGGTCTTTTCAGGTAAGTCAGCTCTTCACATCAGGTGGCCAAAGTATTAGAGTTTCAGCTTCGTCAGTCCTTCCAGTGAACACCCAGGACTGATCTGCTTTAGGATGGACTGGTTGGATCTCCTTGCAGTCCAAGGGACTCTCAAGAACTTGCATTGGAAAGGGTTAAAAAGACAATAAAAATTGCAAACTAAGGCCTCCCATGCTAAATCCAAATTAATTGTGTGTTATTCAGCTAACAGACTGACAAGCTTTTATTAAAGCAAACAAACACACCTTTAAACTGGCCGTGGGCCCACATAGTTATCAAAATCCCCACACCCTTTTGTCATGCATCTCACTTGAATTCCTTAGATGCATTATCTGCATGCTTTTATTATTTATGAGGAGGGAAACTGAGAGAAGACAATTAGCATGCCCCAAACCATGCAGCTAGTTAGCAGTAGAACTGGGCTTATAACTTAAAGTTGCTGGTTCTCAGCTCAGAGTGTTTCCTGTATTCTAAAAGTTGAAATGTGATAAAGCATTGTGTTGTACAGCATTATTACATGAATCGGATTTCTTTCTCAAAATACTGGAGCTCTCAGGGTACGTGTTTGTGCATATTGGTAGAGGGGTTCTCAGAGAATGATGAACCTGAAGTCCCAGAGTGCACACAGGGATGCAGCTTATCTCTCAAGTCGAAGGGAATAATAAGATACAATTACACCCTACAGCTATAGCTCTCTTATTACCAGAAATGCCAGTGAAACATAGAGAAGGTGAATACTTTCAGTTATATCCACCCACAGATTATTTGAAGAAATATTCAAGATACCATGATAGACAACAGTAAATGTATAAATGTGTTTGCTTTTTTGATGGGAGAAACTAGGAAGTGAATTTACTAGCACTCAAAAAAAAAAAAAAATCTACGGATATAAAAGGAATATCCAGTCTGTCATTTCATGAATATGGGGGACAACCTAAATAATAATAGTGATTCAAGATTCATTTCAGAGAAACACAACTGGTGAATACCAAATGTTTCTTTGCTCCTTTGGTTTGGATTTGGTGCTTTAAACTAACAAAGTCAAATTTTAAAAGGGTGCTTCCTTTAGCATAACATGGAATTAATTAGAAAAATCCCTTACTCATCACACTTTCTAGAATGGTGAAGGCAGCTTTTGGAAGCAGAAGCACACTATAAAATGTTCTGTTCCTCTAAATCTATCCTGTGGTATTAAAAGTTTCTCCATTGGATTTCCGTCTCACTGGACTTTTTTGGCATAAAGAAGTGTTTAAAAGTATAAAGTTGAAAACAATAGACAAGATGCTTTAGTAATATGCTCTATGTGCCAGGCTAACAGTGGACTGTCAAGGCCAAACGTTCCCCTGCAGATGATTCATTGACAAGAGGAGCCAGCACAGACACAGAAGAATTCAAACATTAAAATCTCTAGACCCAAAATATTTCACCAGTGAAAATTAGAATTTATATTTCTGGGTGTCTTTTTCTTCCTTCTTATCATCACCTACTAATGTTTATTTCCCTCCTTTCCCAGAAGTTTATGACACTGTTTGTTTAATGGTGTATATATATGCTTTCATAATAAGTGTATTGTCTCTTTATGTAATTATTATGTGTGATTAATTCTGCATGCTCTGGAAAACTGTTAGGTTTTATTTAACCAGAGGGAATGTCTTTTAAGTCTTTGTGTTATTCACATACAATGCAAGGTGACAAGAACTGTGAATGGAGTAGAGTACGATAAGTTTGCATTTAAAAGTCTGTGCTGAAGTAGTTGGAAAGATGGCATTATTTTCCCCTTTAATGACCATTTCTGGGGTGACTAGTAGGAACAGAAGAATTTTCCATGTAACACAAGCATATTTCAGAAATCAGAATAACAAGAATATGTTATTTTATAACAGGATAAATTGAAAAATATAATATTGCTTCTGACAGTGAAATATGGATGAGAATATTATCAAAAGTATGTATCACATATCTCTTGGTGCATGGATACCAGTCTAAAGACTATACAGTTAGATTCTGGTAAATAGATGCTAGAGATAGATACATAGATAATCGATGGATTAATAGATATAAAGATACTTAAGACAAAGTAACAAAGAGGGAGAGAAACTATTTTGATGAACAAGGGAACTCCCCCGCCTCCAATTTTTAGCTTATGATTTGCAAAACTGTCATAGTAGGCATTTGGAATTGACAAAGACAAAATGCCACTTGCCAGATTTCTGTCCAAAATTAGATGGACAAAGGAGTCATGCAAATGGAGGCCAAAATATCAGCTTTTGTTCTGACCAAAGGGGAAGTTTATACCTTATGAATCATAGACTTAGAGTCTGCTATAAAGCTGAGACCTCAATTCAAAATCTTCTGAAGACAAAATCTTTGTCTACAGCTTATGGAAGTGTAAAGGAATAAATGAGAGTACACATCTCAGTAAGAAAGGAAGCACAGAGCCTAATCTCCAAGTACCCACTATCTTACATCAAATGGACCAATCAGATATCTCACTGTGTCTCCAGTGGGAAATAATGACTTCAATTCTCTTCAGAATCACTTTCCAGTCTCTGACTTTAAGGCCATTCTTCCTCAATCTTCTTTCTTACACTTCAAGTCATCATTGCACAATGTCCTTATTCTCGTTTAAACTTTATCTTATCAATTTATATTTTCATGCTGGCATCTTTCACTTTTTAAATTTATTTTGATTCAACTATTTTACTTTAATAAATTTCCAAAGTTTTTAGTCACTCAAGCTGTTTACAATAGCACTGAAAAATACTTTACTTAAATCCTTCTTTAGAAACTTTTTTTTGGTTCATTAGCAATAAAATTAAATTTAATGAATATAATCAGAACATACACAGCATAGAAAAAAATTACAAAACCATACACATCGTTTATGAAGTGAATATCTTGGAATGAAATTGGAGATTACAATTACACATCATGTAGTCCCTCCTCATAAAAAAGGGAGACTCTCAGGAATAAAACAGTGATTCCATATTAGATATTAATCAGTACACTGAATGAAGACTGCCTACAAACATTGAAAGTTTTTAATGTGACAAATGAGCTCACTTCTTGTTTAGTTTCTCTGAAACAGGTTGAATTGATGGAAATTCTATTCACAGGTCATAATGATAGGGGCTTCACAGGTGATTCAGAAGGTAAGAATCTGCCTGCAATGCAGCAGACCTGGATTTGAGACCCCAGATCTACCCCTGGGTCGGGAATATCCCCTGAAGAAGGGAATGGCAGCTCACTCCAGTATTCTTGAATCTTCGCTGGTGGCTCAGATGGTAAAGAATCTGTCTGCAATGCACTTCTCAATTTGTTTCTCAAAAATAGGTTGGATTGATGCCAATACTATTCACAAGGCATAACACAAAGCTAATTTTTTCCTATATTTTGTTTTAGTATTGATAGTACTCGGAGTAGAAAAATCAGTCTTACTAAGCTTTCCTTCCCAGAAATTTGTGGGAAGAAATTTTAAAGCAATTTCAGCAAACTAATGATATATTTTTCATGTTGTTTAAGGAGACAGAAGTACCTAAGAAAATGAAAGACCTATACTACAAAGACTATAAGATGCTGATGAAAGAAATTGAGGAAGACATAAATAGATGGAAAGATATACCATGTTCGTGGATTGGAAGAATCAATACTGTCAAAATGACTATACTACCCAAGGCAATCTACAGAGTCAATGAAATCCCAATCAAATTACCAATGGCATTTTTCACCAAATTAGAAGGAAAAAAACCTTAAAAGTGCAAGTGAAAGTCGCTCAGTTGTGTCCGACTGTTTGTGACCCCATGGACTATAGAGTCCATGGAATTCTCCAGGCAAGAATATTGGAGTGGGTAGCCTTTCACTTCTCCAGGAGATCTTCCTAACCCAGGGATTGAACCACGGTCTCCTGCATTGAAGGCAGATTCTTTACCAGCTGAGCCACAAGGGATGCCCCCAAACCTCAAAATGTGTATGGAAACACAAAAGATCCTGAATAGCAAAAGCCATCTTGAAAAAGAAAAACAGAGCTGGAGGAATCCAGCTCCCTGACTTCAGACTATACTACAAGCTACAGTCATCAAAACAGTATCATACTGGCACAAAAACAGAAATATAGATCAATTGAACAGGATAGAAAACCCAGAAATAAGCCTGTGCACCTATGGTCAATTAATCTATGAAAGAGGAGGCAAGATTACACAAGGTTGGGAAGACAAGTCTCTTCAACAAATGGTGCAGGGAAAACAGGACAGCCACATATTAAAAAATGAAAATTAGATTATTCCTTAACTCAATACACAAAATAAGCTCAAAATAGATTAAATACCTAAATGTGAGATCAAACACTATAAAACTCCTAGAGGAAAATATAGGCACAAAACTCTGATATAAATCACAGCAACATCTTTTTTGATCCATCTCTCAGAATAATGGAAATAAAAGCAAAAATAAACAAATGGGACCTACTTAAACTCAAGACTTTTTGCATAGCAAAGGAAACAATAAACAAAACAAAATGACAAACCACAGTTTGGGACAAAATATTTGCGAATGATGTGACTGATAAAGGATAAGTCTCTAAAATTTACAAACAGCTTATGATGTTTAATAGCTTAAAAACAAATAATCCACTCAAAAAATGGGCAAAATACTGAATAGACATTTCTCCAAAGAGGACATGCAGATGGCCAATAGGCACATGAAAAGGTGTTCAACATCCCTTGTTATTAGAGAAATGCAAATCAAAAGTACAATGAGACATCACTCACACTGGTCAGAATGCCTATCATCAATACAACCACACACAAAAAAAGAAAAATTGCTGGAGAGGATGTGGAGAGAAGGGAACCTTCCTACACTTTTAGTGGGAATGTAAATTCGTACAGACACTATGGAGAACAGTATGTGTGTGTGCATGGTAAGTCACTTCAATCGTTTCTGATTCTTTGCAAACCCATGAACTGTAGCCCAACAGGCTTGTGCGTCCAAGATATTCTCCAGGCAAAACACTGGAGTGGGTTGCCATGCCCTCACATCCAGGAGATCTTCTTAACCCAGGTTTCAAACCCATGCCTCTTATGTCTCTTGCACTGGCAGGTGGTTTCTTTACCACTAGTGTCACCTGGGAAGCCCCATAAAGAACACTATGGAAGTTCCTTAAAATCTAAAAATAAAGCTACCATATGACCCTGCAATCCCAATCCTGGGCACATATCTGGAGAAAAACATGATCCAAAAGGATACATGCACCCCCATGTTCATTGTAGCACTATTTACAATAGCTAAGACATGGGAGCAACCCAAATGTCCATCAATAGAGGACTGAATAAAGAAAATGTGGTACATATATAATGGAATAGTATTCAGCTGTTAAGAATGAAATAATGCCATTTGCAGGAACACGGATTGACATAGAGAGTGTCATACTGAGTGAAGTAATTCAGATAGCAAAAGAGAAATATCGTATGACATCCCTTATATGTGGAATCTAAAACAAAATGATAAAAATGACCTTACAGAACAGAAAGAGACAGACTCAGAGAACAACATTATGGTTGCTGTGGGGAATGGATAGTTAGGGACTTTGGGAAGGTCATGTACACAGCGCTATATTCAAAATGGATAACCAACAAGGGTCTATTGTATAGCACATGGAATGCTATGTGCCAGTCTGGATGCGAGGGGAGCTTGGGGGAGAATGAATACATCCATATGTATGACAGTTCCTGAAGAATTATGGATGGAGGTTCGTGATATTGTACCAGAGGCGGTGTTCAAGACAATCCCCAAGAAAAAGAAATGCAAAAAGGCAAGATGGTTGTCTGAAGAGGCCTCACAAATAGCTGAGAAAAGAAAGAGAAGCTAAAAGCAACGGAGAAAAGGAAAGATATAGCCATTGAATGCAGCATTCCAAAGAATAGCAAGGAGAGATAACAAAGCCTTCCTCAGTGATCAATATGAAGGAATAGAGGAAAACAATAAAATGGGAAAGACTAGAGATCACTTCAAGAAAATTAGACATACCAAGAGAACATTTCATACAAAAATGGGCATGATAAAGGACAGAAAGAGTATGGACCTAACAGAAGCAGAAGATATTAAGAAGAGGTGGCAAGAATACACAGAAGGACTATACAAAAAAGATCTTAGTCATTAGATAACCACAATGTTGCACTCATTCACCTAGAGCCAGACATCCTGGAATGTGAAGTCAAGTGGGCCTTAGGAAGCATCACTACAGACAAAGCTAGTGGAGGTGATGGAATTCCAGTTGAGCTATTTCAAATCCTAAAAGATGATGTTGTGAAAGTGTTGCACTCAATATGCCAGCAAATCTGGAAAACTCAGCAGTGGCCACAGGACTGGAAAATTTCCATTTTCATTCCAATCCCAAAGAAAGGCAATGCCAAAGAATGTTCAAACTAATGCACAATTGCACTCATCTCACCCACTAGCAAAGTAACGCTCAAAATACTCATTAGCAGAAATGAGAACAGGTGTTCAAGCTGGATTTAGAAAAGGCAAAGGATCCAGAGATCAAATTGCCAACATCTGCTGGATCATCAAAAAAGCAAGAGAGTTAAAGAAAAAAATCCAGAAAAAAATCTAATTCTGTTTTATTGACTGCACAAAAGACTTTGACTGTGTGGAGCACAACAAACTGTGGAAAATTCTTAAAGAGATAAGAATACCAGACCACCATACCTGCCTCCTGAGAAATCTGCATGCCAGTCAAGAAGAAACAGTTACAACCGGACATGGAGCAACATACTGATTCCAAATTGGGAAAGGAGTACCTCAAGGCTGTATGTTGTCACCCTGCTTATTATGCAAAGTACATCATGCAAAATGCTGAACTGGATGAAGCACAAACTGGAATCAAGATTGCAGGGAAAAATATCAATAACCTCAGATAAACAGATGACATCATCCTTATGACAGCGAAAAGGAACTGAAGAGCCTCTTTATGAAAGTGAAAGAGAACAGTGAAAAACTGGCTTCAAACTCAAGATTCAAAAGACTAAGATCATGGTATCCAGTCCCATCACTTCATGGTAATAGACGGGGAACCAGTGGAAACAGTGAGAGACTAATTTTGGGGGCTCCAAAATAACTGCTGATGGTGACTGCAGCCATGAAATTAAAAGACACTTGCTCCTTGAAAGAAAAGCTATGACAAACCTGGACAGCGTATTAAAAAGCAGAGACATTACTTTGCCGACAGATGTCTGTCTAGTCAAAACTATGGTTTTCCAGTAGCGATGTATGGATGTGAGAGTTGGACCATAAAGAAAGCTGATTGCTGAAGAATTTATGCTTTTGAATTGTGGTGTTGGAGAAGACTCTGGAGAGTCCCTTGGACTGCAAGGAGATCAAACCAGTCAATCCTAAAGGAAATGGGTCTTGAATATTCATTGGAAGGACTGATGTTGAAGCTGAAACTCCAATACTTTGGTCACCTGATATGAAGAACTGACTCATTGGAAAAGACCATGATGCTGGGAAAGATTGAAGGCAGTAGGAGAACAGAACGACAGAGGATGAGATAGCTGAATGGCATCACCAACTTGATGGACAGAAGTTTGAGCAAACTCCAGGAGTTGGTGATGGACAGGGAAACCTGACTGTGCTGCACTCCATGGGGTCACAAAGAGTCGGAGACGGCTGAGCAACTGAACTGAACTGAACTGAGGGAAGCCTGGTGTGTTACAGTCCATGGGGTTGAAAAGAGTCAGAAGGAGACTGAGTGATTGAACTGAGCTGATTTGTATGGCTGAGTCCCTTCGCTGTTCTGAAACTGTCACAACACTGTTAATCAGCTGTGAAGTGAAAGTCACTCAGTCGTGTCTGACTCTTTGTGACCCCGTGGACTATACAATCCATGGAATTCTCCAGGCCAGAATACTGGAGTGGGTAGCCATTCCCTTCTCCAGGGGATCTTCCCAACCCAGGGATCGAACCCAGGTCTCCTGCATTGTAGGTGGATTCTTTACCAGCTGAGCCACCAGGGAAGTTAATCAGCTATGTCCCAATACAAAAGTAAAAGTTTAAAGTCTCAAAAAAAAAAAAAAGAAGCAAGTTATATTGTGTGCTTACAAAGTGTTTTTAATACTGAGAAGGCAATGGCAAGCCACTCCAGTACTCTTGCCTAGAAAATCCCATGGACAGAGGAGCCTGGTGGGCTACAGTCCATGGGGTCTCTACTAGTTGGACACGACTGAGTGACTTCACTTTCACTTTTCACTTTCACACATTGGAGAAGGAAATGGCAACCCACTCCAGTGTTCTTGCCTGGAGAATCCCAGGGACGGGGAAGCCTGGTGGGCTGCCGTTCATGGGGTCGCACAGAGTCGGACACGACTGAAGTGACTTAGCAGCAGCAGCAGTAGCAATTCTAATAATTTATGCTATAGAATTTGGGTTTAGTTATAGTGTTATTTAATGAAATAAGTGGATTCTGGATCCAAGAATATCCTATGAACTGATCTTTCTTGAGTTAAAAAAAATTAAGATAGTTCACAAAATTTATATGGTGTTCCATGATAAATTTGGCAGATGTATAATAATAATATCACCATTTATCTCTTTAAAATCAGTTAAATTTTGGAACATGTCATTACAGTTTGTTGAATGCCTCCAACTTCTCACTTTTGTCTTTGTTCTTTGACCTTTTCTACCACGGGAAAAAATATTGCATTTCATTTTTACTTATGCGATAGACTAATTAAAAATGACAAACATATCAGACAAATAAACAAACATGGTTGTTTTGTTCACATCTGGTTCCCAGTAATTGGAATCAAACTAGTTTGTTACCTGCCAAAAATATTATGAGATCTTTTCTTAGTGCACATGTTCTTTATAGACTCTTCAACTCCAATCAACTTAGTAGCTCAGTTTGCACTGATAGTTATTTACAGTCATTTTCTCTTTAATCACTTAATGAAGAATAATATCAAATTTAACCCATTAGCCATTCCATAGTTTATAATTTTCCTACATCACTAAACACACTTTTTAGTTAAAATGACTTTTTTTTTAATGTAGTATTTTTGAAGATAACATTATGCTGCTTTACATTCTGATACAAGCTCCTTAATTAGGGGAACTACTGCAGGATGTTTTCCTGCCATTGCAGCTGCACCATTAAAATACACTTGTACCCAAAATTTAACTTCCAAAGCATATTTGTTGGCAATGCAGGAAATCATACTTTTTACATAGTGCAAAGGTAGTTGTGTTTGTTACAAATTAAGCAAAATAGAAAGAGAAATCTATTGTAAAATCATCAAACTTAAATTTTCCATATACTTAAAGAAATGCCCTTTTAACAAAATTTGTGAACCAATTAAGCTACAAAGAAGAACATTTTGCTAGCACTATTTATTCTTCTAACTAGTCCTCAGAATCCAAATATGCTCAAATATGATGTGTCACTGAAACATAGTACTTGAATTACTTTTTTTTGCAGCAGTCACTGAACATTTTCAAGTGAATGCATTTGCTGCAGTATTTCACTAAGGTCTTTTGCATTGTTTGTGTTTTCTTCATTCTCAGCAACCCAAAGTGCTACTTTAAGAAGCAGGCAATGCACCCATGTTTAAATGTAAAATATGGAACATCTGTTCTGTTGACTTTTTAATTTAATAATCTGTCTTTCAAATAGTTCTTTGGCTTTTAACTTCTTTATGTTTTTTATGTTAATGCCATTTAAGTTTTGAAAGTTTAATTGCCTCATTAGCTATTGCATTTCCACAAATAATACAACATTGTTTCAGCAATTTACCATAAATTAGGGTTAATATATGACAGTCATACTTTTAAGTAAAACTAGTATGAACTCATTTGATCTCCATTTCCTCAGAATCATTTCTATTGTCATCATCTAGTTTATTCTCACTTCCATATTCACAAAGTTGAAGCTGGACTCACCATTATGTAAATTAGGGTAAAAATTAAAGAATAAGGCAATGTTTACTTCCCTAATGTAACCAATAATATTAAACTATAAATTCTTTAAAGACTTGATGAAAATTTTAAATAACTGTATAACAAACGTTACAGTAAATCGGACCTATTAGTTACAGTTACACAGCAACCTAAACTTCCAATCTCTATGCTGTGCAATATTTCCACTCTGCTTGCATTTGTAATGCACCACAGAACACTAAACTGATCACACCCTTGGGTGATCGAGTTACTGTAAAATTTCTAAATATTTATTCTAAATTTTACACTTATGTCCTTGTACACTGGTCGCAACTGTACCCTGGCATCCCACAGGGACCACTGATCTCTGAGAAGCATTATTGTTGAAGGAAATTTCAGGCAGATGAAGTGCTAGGAGGTATCAACTTGTCCTGTCTCTGCCCACACGTTGTGTCACTCTTCCTTCTGCTGATCAAGAATAGCCACAGGCTTATCACCAGATAACTGGCTAACTTTCAAAATCACTTTAGATCACTGCTGCATACTTCCCATTCCCTCACTTTCTGAAGAGGTGTGTCTATCAAATCAATCTGTCCTCATCTTACTGTAATCTCACCTCATCTCACGGTACAAGCATGAGGACAGGCCTTCTCAATTAACAAGACACCAGATCGCTAGAAGCCACTACTGGGAAGCCCTAAACTCAGAGCTGATACTGGTCCTCAGTCACTGAGATTTAGTCCGTTGGGCACTAGGATTTTATAAGTGGCCCATCCATTTGTGTTCACTTTATTCTACTCAATACATTCTGTCCCCATCCTTGTCTTTGCTGCTGTTGTTAAGTTGCTCAGTTGTCTCCAACTCTTTGTGACCCCATGGACTGCAGCACACCAGGCTTGCTTGTCCTCCACCATCTCCTGGAGCTTGCTCAAACTCATGTCCACTGCGTCGGTGATGCCATCCAACCATCTCAGCCTCTGTTGAGCCCTTCTCCCCTGCCTTTAATCTTTCCCAGCATCAGTGTCTTTTCCATGGGTTAGTTCTGCATCAGGTGACCAAAGTGTTGGAGCTTCAGCTTCAGCATCAATCCTTCTAATGAATATTTCCTTTCGGATGGACTGGTTTGATCTCCTTGCTATTCAAGGGACTCTCAAGAGTCTTCTCCAACACCACAGCTCAAAAGCATCAATTCTTCAGTGCTCAGCCTTCTTTATGGTCCAATTCTCACATCTGTGCACGACTACTGGAAAAACCATAGCTTTGACTATACAGATCTTTATTGGCAGAGTAATGTCTCTGCTTTTAATATGCTGTCTAGGTCTGTCATAGCTTTTCTTCCAAGGAGCCAGCATCTTTTAATTTCATGGCTCTAGTCACTGACCTCACTGATTTTGGAGTTCAAAAAAATGAAGTCTGTCACTGTTTCTATTGTATTCCCATCTGTTGGCCATGATGTGATGGGACCAGATGCCATGACCTTCGTTTTTTGAATGTTGAGTTTTAAGACAGATTTTTCACTCTCCTCTTTCACCTTCATCAAGAGTCTCTTCAGTTCCTCTTTGCTTTCTCCCATAAAGGTGATGTCATCTGCATATCTGCATATCTGAGGTTATTGATATTTCTCCCAGCAATCTTGATTCTAGCTTGTGCTTCATCCAGAGTGGCATTTCGTATAATGTACTCCTCATGCAAATTAAGTAAGCAGAGTGACAATATATACAGCCTTGACGTACTCCTTTCGCAAGTTTGAAACAATATATTGTTCCTGGTCTTTACTACTGCTTTATTTCTTTCTTTACTTTTTTCCTTCCTCTCTCCTTTCATTCCTTCCACCTTTCCTTCCTTCCTCACTTTTTTTTTTCCCTTAGATCACTTTCCTTTGGTTTGCAAAGTGTCAATTCTGGAATAGGGATTGAACCTGGGCCACTGCAGTGAAAGCCCGGAATCCTAACTACTAGGCAACCGTGGAACTCCAAGCACTCTTTTTGAGTTTTAAAAATAAGTATGAAATATATACTCATATAACCTCAACAAAAGTATGCTGTTTTCAGTGTGGGGCTGTTAATAAAAATGTTTCCAGCTATTCTCTAGTATGTAATCCAAAAGAGATTCACAATTTCCTCACATATACTGGATATAATATTATCCAAAACAGTTGGATAAACTTTTATGTCTGGCAGAAGTGTATGGATATTCCAATTGCTTCATCCCATCAACAAATATTTGGTAATGTCAAATTTTAAAAAGTCTGCCAGTCTGGTGGGTGTACATTGTGGCTTTAATTGGCATTTCTATATTGTTATCTTATGGTATCTTTTGAAAAACAAAAGTTAATTTTAATATGGTTGAATTTATTACTTTTTTCTTTATTATTATTTTCTATTCTTGGTTAAAGAATTTTTTTCTACAAAAAATAAGGGGATATTTTTCTGCATTATCTTAAAAAGCTAATAATTTTTCATTTTACACTTAGGCCTAGACCAAGTTCAAAATGTTTTTTGTGCAAAGTAGATGTTTAATTTCATTTTTCTCCATATGTTTTCCCATAGTCAAACCTTTGTTATAAGTTGAGCTTCAATGGATATAAGGATGTGTTTCAGAGCTATCTTCTCTTTCATTGTTCTATTTTTCTATCTTTGTTTCAATATCATAATTACTATAGATTCAAGATCATTCTTGATATCTGGTAAGTAATATTTTCCTGGGGATTAGTAAATTTGTCTAAATATTCAAGTTTAATTGGATAAAGCTATGGAGACTCTGGATATTGTTTTAGTACTCTGAAGAGGGCTGATGTTTTTGCTTCAGAAGAAAATTAACCTGGTTAGACTTAAACAGAAACCTTTACTTTGCCTGACTTGACAGCATATCAAATCTTTATTTTTCTTGCTGTATATCAACTCCTACTTTGGACTGTTTTCAATCTACCCCCATGAATGCATGTTTCAAATGTGAACCAGCAACTTGAGCAGTATTTAAACACATAAGTTTTGAGTCCTTTCTCTTTTATTTTGGATTTTGTCCTCTCCTTTCTGAGATTCCATCCTGGCTGGCACAGCTCTTTCTCTGTTTTTCTGGCCAGAACAGTGAAAGGACTCTACTGGAGTTTCCTACGTCACTGTCTGCAGTGTAAAGTCCTGGAAACAGGAAACAACCTGACCAGTAACTTTCCTTATATATTGGGTCCACTTCAAAATTGACCTACTTTTCTTTCTTTTTTTTTAAACCTCTTTTTATTTGACTGCACTGGGTCTTCACTGCAGCATGTGAACTCTCAGCTGTGGCATGTGGGATCTGGTTACCCAAACAGAGATCAAACCCAGGTTCCTTGCACTGGGACCTCAAAGTTTTAGCCACTGAACCACCAGGGAAGTCCCTGTTGGTCTACTTTTCTTTATGTTTCAGATCCCTGTGTTTTGTTTAGATATAACAGTTGTTATCTGTGGGATGTTGATTTGTAAGGAAATTAATTTTCCACACAAAAAACAGAACTCCTTGCTATTTCTTAAAGGTTGGAAAACATCCTCTAGGTTTTTATTCTTTCCTATATTTTGACAATCTTATCTCTTTGATATTATTAATTTTTTTAATGGGGGATTTTTTTTAAACTTTTCTTCTGTGGGAAGGTTACTGGCCCAAGTAAATATTCTCACTGAATGAGTAAGTCTTCAGGTAATTTTCAGAGTATGTTGCTAGCCAATGGAGATTCCCTAAATTAGCTAAAAATTCCTTGTTTCTAAATCACGTGGACTAGGAAGATAATAAAACTCATGGAATTCTAGGCTTTATTCTTTTTGGTGTACTCGGTAAAACTTCACTCTAAAAGGAACCTGAAAATCCAATTATCTAAAATGCTGTTACCTTACAGAAAGCTTGATGTGATTATTAGTGATGTGATTATTAGTAAGATCCTGGGCAACAGATGACAGTACTTTAGAGTGTGGATGATGATCAACCCCACTGAAGTCTCAACTGCAGTGTGGTGCCACCTGGTGGTGCTTGCTTGCTTCCGTTCCGTTCCGTTCCGTCGCTCAGTCGATACTAATAGAGATTTGGTTCTGTGTTTTTTTGGAGCTTATAGAAGAGTGTCAACTATTCCATATATTGCCTATATTTCTAGATCTAAGCAGGACAGATTTGGGTGGGAGAAAGTGAAAGTGAAACTATTAGTCAGTCACTCATGTCTGACTCTTTGGGACCCATGGACTGCATCCCGACAGGATCCTCTGTCCTTAGAATTCTCCAGGTAAGAATACTAGAGTGGGTTGCCATTCCCTTCTTCAGGGGATCTTCCTGACCCAGGGATCAAAAGTGCATTGCAGGCAGATTCTTTACCATCTGAGCCACAAGGAAGAAAGGTCTGGGTGGGAGAACCCTGGGCCAACTATGCCTGAGATTGGCTTGCCTGTTCTTTTCCTGCCCTTGCTGGCCATTTACCCCTTTACTTCCCTCCTCAGGATTTAAAAACTTGAGCTTCCATATGTTGAGAACTTGAGTTGGGCTGAGAATACTAAGTTTTCCCCAAATTTTTTATTTCAAAAAAGTTATTATAGCAAAATTAAGGATTTAAGGTTTTTATTTTATATTCCCAAATCCTGACTCCAAACCTGAATGATCAATTGACTTGAAATGATAATGTATTTGCAATGTCTCCTCCGGCAAATATTTCTTTTTGAAAATATAAACAAAGTTGATCCATATGCAGTTTATTTTTCCAGAATGTCTCAGCATTTTTCTATTAAATCTCCAAACACAAAACCAGTTAACTCTAGATTTTAGCTATAAATTTCCACTTACTCCCAAGAAAGTTATTTATTACCGATTGTCTTTTGGGCTTATTCAGAAAACAAAACAAAGTCACCGCAACTCGTCCTTTTTTGGATAGCTCCTTCCAAATAAATTTCCTGACAAGGCCTGCCCTTATCTTTCTACCCACTTAATAGATTCATACATTATCAAGTTTTCTCTCCATTTTTTTTGACCATGCCACACAGCCTAAGGGCTTCCCTGGTGGCTTAGATGGTCAAGAATCTGCCTGCAATGCGGGAGACCTGGGTTCAGTCCCTGGGTAGGAAAGATCCCCTGGTGGAGGGCATGGCAACCCACTCCAATATTTTTGCCTGGAGAATCCCCATGGACAGAGGAGCCTGGCGGGCTGCAGTCCATGGGGTCGCAAAGAGTTGGACACGACTGAGCAACTAATCACAGCACACAGCCTGAGGGATCTTTAGTTTCCAGACCAGGGATCGAACCTATGCCCCTACAGTGGAAGCCAGGAGTCCTAATCACTGGACCATCAAAAAAATCCTGTTTTCTCTGTTAATTAACTTTTTTTTGCTTGCTCCTCCTCTCAAACCTCTATATTCAAATATAAGCAAAAGGACGCCACACATTTATTTAGAAGCCAGTAAGAAAAATTCCAGCCCTTGCCATTTTGAACATCTGTGTGTATCCTGCTGTCACCAGAGATTTAAACTAGATCAACTTCATCCACCTCCTCTACCTCCTCTACCTTATGTGTAGCAGGCTGTCAATGCCCCATCTTCCCTTTCTTTCCACATTATCACTAGTCATTTCAACTATTAATATTAGAATATCTTTAAAGTATGCTCACCTACTTCAAACCTAAGTAACTTGGTTATTTTTTCTTTCTTTCTTTTTTAAATTAATTTATTTGGCTGCACCAAATAGGTGCAGCATGCAGGATTTTCATTTATTGGCATGTGAACTCTTAGTTGTGGCATGTGGAATCTATTAATAGTTTCCTTACCGAGGACTGAACCCAGGCCACTTGCATTGGGAGCTCGAAGTCTCAGCCACTGGACCACCAGGGAAGTCCCTGATTATTTTTTCTTATCAACATGCACTGCTTGCTCTTATTGGTTAAGGCAATTATACCCTCTCAACATGTCGAAGAAAGTTGATTAATGCAACAGGGATTCCAACTTCACCTTCAGCTATGAAACTCCAAGTATAACTCAACAACATTATGCTAGTATATTATTTTATACGAAATAGTCAGAAATATTTTCTACACTTAGTATATTCAAGAAATAATAAATATATTGTCATTTTTAAAGTTAAACTAGTCACAAAATTCCAGTGTTAAGCTTAGGTGATTTAATTTTGATATTGTTGGATTTATTTATTCCTGAAAAACATATCCCTCCAAGTTCAGTGGCTTAAACAATAGTGATTTATGATTTCTCATGATTGTGTAGGTTAGCTAGGTGATTCTTCACCTCATCTCAACTGGGCTCCTGCACATGTGTGACATCTGCCAATGCAGGTTACATGCTGCTGCTGCTGCAGCTAAGTCACTTCAGTCGTGTCCGACTCTGTGTGACCCCATAGACAGAAGCCCACCAGGCTCCCCCGTCTCTGGGATTCTCCAGGCAAGAACACTGGAGTGGGTTGCCATTTCCTTCTCCAATGTGTGAAAGTGAAAAGTGAAAGTGAAGTCGCTCAGTTGTGTCCGACCCATAGCGACCCCATGGACTGCAGCCTACCAAGCTACTCCATCCATGGGATTTTCTAGGCAAGAGTACTGGAGTGGCTTGCCATTGCCTTCTCCGGCAGGTTACATGACTGACCCATATATAGGAGAATGAACAGACTTCACCTGTTGATGGCAGGAACAGCATCTAGTAATATCCAATGTCTAAGAGGTGAAATTAATTGGGAATATTATTATAATGATCAGCCACATATATATATATACGGTCAAATACTCATATGCTTAGTTTGCAATACTTTCAACTTTATCCATGCACAGGTCAACTGACTTTGAAAGCAAAACTACTCAATCCACAAATAACATGCTAACCCCAACTGATGCATTCATGGCACAATGCTTCTTTGATTCCTCTTTTAGAATTATAGTTATCTGTTTTGTGCTCAAAATATGCTCGGGTTGGCAATTTCTTCTGTAAAGATTTGGGGGACTTATTATTAATCATTACAACTAAGTGCAGCTCCTTTCTCAGAATGACTCATAAATATCTTTGAGTTTTAAAGCTCTTTTTAATAACATTAATTTAATCTGTAAAATGGAATCGCTTGCAATAAATTCCATTTGCAAATCTGAATAGGCAATGAAGAGAAAGTGGTAGTGTTGTTGCAAATTTTTAATGGTGACTGAAAAACAATCCAGCGATGGAAAACATGAACATATCTTCCTGCTTCGAAAAGATTCTGCAAAGCTGTGACACTAATGAAGATGGAGTTTGCTTAGATAAATTTGCCTACATGCCATTTACTGCCAAAGAGATGGTTGTCTGACTAAAAATCTATTATTGATTATTCAGTTTAGTGTTCATATATTTAAATTTTATTCAGGTTGGAGTGATGTTAAAATCTGGGTTTCTCATCTTAGCGTGCTACTGTTGTGGTTGGCAACCAAAATGTTAAAGTAAAATCTTCTTCTGAGTATAAAATGGCCATTGCAGGGCTAATTTCCATTTTGTGGTTTATGGCTTCTTCTTAATATCTGATAATGCAATTATGCTTCAGCAAAGAATGAATCTTCTCTTCGTAAAGTAAGCCAAGCCCAGAATATTGATGATTTAAATAAAATAATATCATAGCCTTAAAAAGGGTCTTCAATTACGGATGTTCTTTTGCCATGTAAATACCTATTATTCAAGGCTAGACATTTCATCACACTATCTTTTCCAGGAAGAAATGTGTTAGAATAAAGATTTGGTTTCAAGTCTTCAGAGACAGTATTTTCAAAATTAAATTTGTTTTTTTTTTTTTTTCATTTTTGACATAGTTGATATTTTAACACTTAAATAAATATTTTTTTCTAAAACCAAGAAGCATCTTAAAACTACTCAACACAATTTGAATCTTTCCTGGCAATATATTCTTACCAACCTTCATACTAAACACCTCTGCTAGATTTATAACTTGATGAGGATACCTGATATGAAACTACTGAAAGTACTTTCCCTTTTAAATTTCAGTTGTCAAGTCACGTTATCTAGTTTATACTACTCTGAATTATATTCACTGCTTTCTCATTATTTGCTAACATAACATCTCACAAAATCACATAGGGTAACATAATACAACAGTTGAATTTAAGAGAGCTCTTATTATATTTGAAATCCAACCAATGTTTCAATTTAATGGCAATTGATGATTAGAGAAGAAATGACATGCTCATTTCAGAGATATTTTTACCCCAATGTATTTTTAATGCTCTCATGTCTTTTATTATTTTGACAGGTTTTTAGAAACAGTTTCAGAAGCCCTTGTTTTGGGTCTGATTTTTATAAAGAGAGACAGGGACATATTTTAAAGTTTTAAGAGCACACTATTATGTGATTCTATGAAAAAAATCTTAAATGGGTAATTTGAATATTTACATTGTTGATCAAACTTTTGCAAAGTAACTAGGAGACAAATTAATTCCACTCAGTAATCTTTCAGATGTTTTTCTTAGTAGCATGCAACCTGAACCAGCTCAAAACTCAAGCAGTAATTATTTTGAAAATATCTGATGTGGCATTGCCTTTTATTAAGAAAGGGTTATGATATGTAAGCACATAATAATATCTTTCAGATTTAGAAGCAAAGGACTGAAACTGAATAAAAGATGCATAAGCAAGACTGAATGTTGCTTTTTTAAAAAAATAAAATCTTCTTCCTGGACACTTCAAGTGCCTTAAAAGATTTTATCCCTATAGAAACCTTTCTTTTATGGAACACCTTGTACATTTCATGGAGTAGTGTTTCATATATTTGTAAAATGCTCTAAACAAATTGCATTCACATATACTGCATCACTTGATCTTCATAAGTATTTGTAGCATTTATTTCTCCCGTTTATCAATGAAAAATATGAAACTGTTCAAGATGAATTGGCTTGGTCATCCAACAGAGTTGAGTGGCAAAATCAGGTAACTCAGACCCTCCCAATGATGTGATCAAGCTGCTATTTTACTACAGATGACAGGTAGTGACATACACTGGTCTGATCTTCTTTTCCTACCTAGTAGGTTTATCCCAGATTCATGATTAACCAAAATACAAGATTTTTTTGTTTTGTTTTTTCAATTTGCTTGTTTGATTTGGCTCAGTAATTACCTTGTAGGAACGCCTACACAGTGACAGCCACTCTTAAGGTGTGCTTTTTACTGTTTATGTCATTTACCCCCATCACAAATTTACAAGTATTGTTAGATACATATGATGAAATATTATTCGATCTTACAAAGGAGGAAATCCTGACATTGTGACTACATACATGAACATGGAAGACATCATGCTAAAGGAAATAAGCCCATTGCAAAACAAATACAGCATGACTCTACTTATATGAGGTGTCTAAAACATTTGAAGTTGTGGAAACAAAAAATAAAACTGTGTTTTTCAGAGACTAGGGTGAGGAGAAAATAGAGATTTACTATTCAATTAATATAAAAAATAACCTGAGCATCCCTGGTGGCTTAGTGGTAAAGGATCTGCCAGCAATGTAGGAAATGGAAGAGACGAGAGTTCGATCCCTGAGTCAGAAAGATCCCCTGGAGAAGGGCATGGCAACCCATTTCAGTATTCTTGCCAGGAAAGTCCCACAGACACAGGAGCCTGAGGGTCTACAGTCCATGAGGTCACAAAGAGTTGGACATGACTGAAGCAACTGAAAACACATGCACAAGTATAAAAATTCAGTCAAGACAAGTAACTTCTAGAGATATCATATCCTGGTCAATATTGTGCCTATAAAACTTAGAAAATCTATTAAGAGGGTAGATCTTCTAAGTGTTATTACTACAATAAAATAAAATATATCTTCATTTTAAAGATGAAAAAGCAAATACTCAGATGCCAAAGAAATGTCTCAAGGTTATATAGATCGTAAGTGGTAAGGCAGTATACACTGCATCAGTCAAGATTCTTAAAGCAAATATAAATAGTTGGAGATTATAATTTACCTATGTCTATATGTCTATATGGGTTTCCCTGGTGGCTCAGTGGTGAGGAATCCACCTACCAGTGCAGGAAACGCAGGTTTGATCCCTTGGTCAAGAAGATCCCCTGGAAAAAGAAATGGCAACCCACTCCAGTATTCTTACCTGAGAAACCTAATGGACACAGGAGTTTGGCAGGCTACAGTCCATGGCGTTGCAAAAAGGTAGGACAAAACTTAGTGACTAAACAACAAGAGATATGTCTACATATCTACTCATCTATTATATATATAAATATGACAGATATCATTACATATACAGTATGGGATACTTGTATATAGGGAAAAAAAGAGGGGACGAGAGAAAGATTTTAAGTAATTGGCTTTTGTGATTGTGGGGCTGGCAAGTCCTAAATCCATGGTGTAAGCTGACTGGAAGTTCACTTAAGACTTCAGTCTTAATCTATAGGTGAGGACGTCATGCTGGAAACTCAGGAAAGGATGTCTGTGTTACAGTCTTGAATTAGAATTCCTTGTCTGAGAAACCTCGGTCATTGCTCTTTAGATCAGGAACTGATTGGATGTGTTCCACCAGCATTACTGCAGCTAATCTTTTTGCTTAAAGACAAAGTCAATCATATCTACAAAATACCTTCATAGCATTACCTAGCTAGTGTTTGACCAAACAACTAAGCACCATTGCCCAGCCAAGTTGATACATGTTAACCAGCACAACCTAAAGCCCCAAAACAGTCACATGGCAAAAATGTCAATATCAGAATTCTTCAGAGTTCAATATCTTAACCATAATTATAGAAAATGGCTGTTGGCATTCCAGTTACCTGTTTGCTTCAATTCATTTTTAAACTGTGTAGTAAATGTGTGTGTGTGTACATGTGTATTACATATGTATGTAGTGATTCATTCAGACTACCAGTTGGCCAATCATAATTGATAAAAAGTAAAACAAATAACTGTGTTGTTTTTCTAATTCTAACACATTTTAAATCAGTAATTTATAGTATTTTTGTGATACCACATAAACTTTTTATGTCAAAAATGATATAATTTAAACATCTCTATCTATATAATAAATATTTTTTGGTTTTGTTTATATGACCTATGTGCCATATAAGCATTTTATTGACTGATACATGCCTCCTCAGGTTAATACATAAAATCACAAATTAACCTTGATATTCATCATGCTCATTTGTGCTAAGTTGCTTGTCATGTCTGACTTTTCAAGACCTTATAGACTATGGCGTGCCAGGCTTTTCTGTTCAAGGGGGCAAGAATACCAGAATGGGTTGTTGTGCCCTCCTCCAGGGAGTCTTCCCAACCCAGGGATCGAACCCAGGTCTCTTATGTCTCCTGCATTGGCATGTGGGTTCTTTACCACTAGTGCCACCTAGGAAGCCCATTCACCATGTGTGTTATAACATTATCTCAGACACTGTAACCCTTTCAAAAACCACAGCAGAGATTCACAAAAATAGTGTTCTGGTTTGTTAGTGGCATTTGCTTGTATTTGGTTATGCACACCCTTCTGAATTTGCTCTTACTAGTAATGTGCATTTAACTTTCTGCACTTAGTAAAATTCAATGCAGTTATCTCCTAAAATTGACCAGTTTTAAATATTTGGCAAATAAGGTCACTACAACTTGCGTTTGTACCTTGAAAGATAAAAGACCCTTTGATATTTTTACAAAAGCTTCACTCATGTAGATTTACCTATAAACTTATTTTCATATGTAATTTTGATTTCCAAAAAAAATATGTTCCCCCTAAAACAATGATTTACTAAAATTTATGATTTTCATATCACATTTTATTTAATTATTTCATAAATAAATGCCTCTATGCAATCTGTAAGGATGATTTTGCATCAGATTAATTTTCAGTAATGAAATTTGGTGGTATTCTAATTATAGTTGATACCTTACTTAATTTATTATAGTAACTACTTTAATTCCCTGAAAATGTGTTAATATTTTTATTAAAACTGAGAGAAAACTCTCAGAAGCTGTCAATAGTAATAAAGACATTTGCTTCCATAAGTGATTTCTATGATGATTACAAAAATGCAGACCTTAAACTATTATGTAAATTTTATTAAGTGACAAACTCACATGGGTTTTGAGAAATTACACTACACTTGCTCATTAACAGGTCTACATTAATGTAAATCTCTTTTAAGATTTATTTTCTCATTGTTTTGAAGAACAGTAACTTTCCTGATGTATTAATGACCTAATTGTGACTAGCCAATCCCATTTTCATTTGAAAGATTGTTCCCTTGATTCATTCAGTAAATAATGTATGTGGGAAAAAGAAATTTGGATTTATGGGCAAAATTGTAATCACCACAAACGGATTTATAGGATGAAGGAATATGTGATTATACAAAGAAAAATGAAGATGCTTATGGGCCCTTGATGAACAACAAAGGGTATTTGTATTTGGTATGTCATGGATGTGAAAGGCAGCAGAAAGAGTACTTTATGAAATACTCATTGTCTTGTAAGTGCCTAAGAGTCTCCCACCTTTTTGGTACCAGGAACTGCTTTCATGGAAGACAGTTTTTCCACAGACCAGTAGCAAGGTGGTAACATGAGTGAATAGGAGCAACAGATGAAGCTTTGCTGGCTTATCTCTGGCTATGCAACCTGGTTCCTAAAAGGATTGGGAACTCTTGTTCTAAAACACTCTTGTTCTCACTCTTTTGCTATCTCTGATGAAGCAAGCCATCAGGTTCAAACTAAGAAAAGGCCATGTAGCAGGGAACTGTGATAACCTCTAAGAACTGAGATGACACCTGTTTGATAGACTAAAACTTGAAGTTCTCAGAATTATAACCTAAAAATGAACTCTGCCAACAGCTTAAGTGTCCTTCCAAATTAACTCTTCTTCAGTTAACTCTCCAGCTAAGAACACATTCCAGCTTTTACCTTAAATGCAGCTTTGTAATATCCTCAAGTCAATAATCTTATAGACATGTAAAGGGGCAAAATGGTTGTCTCAGGAGGCCTTACAAACATCTACAAAAAGAAGAGAAGCTAAAGGCAAAGGAGAAAAGGAAGATATACCCATTTGATTACAGAGTCCCAAAGAATAGAAAGAAGAGATAAGAAAACCTCCCTCATTGATCAATGCAAAGAAATAGAGGAAAACAATAGAATGGGAAAGACTAGAGAACTCTTAAAGGAAATTAGACATACCAAGGGAATATTTCATGCAAAGATGGGCTCAATAAAGGACAGAAATTGTATGGACCTAAGAGAAGCAGAAGATATTAAGAAGAGGTGGCAAGAATACACAGAAGAACTGTACAAAAAAAGATCTTTACGACCCAGATAACCATGATGGTGTGATAACTCACCTAGAGACAGACATCCTGGAATTGGAAGTCAAGTGGGCCTTAGAAAGCATCACTATGAACAAAGCTAGTGGAGGTGATGAAATTCCAGTTGAGCTATTTCAAATCCTGAAAGATGATGCTGTGAAAGTGCTACATTCAATATGCCAGCAAATTTGGAAAACTCAACAGTGGCCACAGGACTGGAAAAGGTCAGTCTTCATTCCAATCCCAAAGAAAGGCAATGTCAAAGAATGCTCAAACTACCGCACAACTACACTCATCTCACACGCTAGTAAAGTCATGCTCAAAATTATCCAGGCTTCAGCAATACGTGAACCATGAAATTCCAGATGTTCAAGCTGGTTTTAGAAAAGGCAGAGGAACCAGAGATCAAATTGCCAACATCCGCTGGATCACGGAGAAAGCGAGAGAGTTCCAGAAAAACATCTATTTCTGCTTTATTGACTATGCCAAGCCTTTGACTGTGTGAATCACAAGAAACTGTGGAAAATTCTTGAAGAGATGGGAATACCAGACCACCTGACCTGCCTCCTGAGACATCTGTATGCAGGTCAAGAAGCAACTGTTAGAACTGGACATGGAACAACAGGCTGATTCCAAATAGGGAAAGGAGTTTGTCAAGGCTGTATATTGTCAAAGTGCTTACTTAACTTATATGCAGAGTATATCATGAGAAACGCTGGGCTGGAAGAAGCACAAGCTGGAATCAATATTGCCGGGAGAAATATCAATAGCTGCAGGTATGCAGATGACACCACTCTTATGGCAGAAAGTGAAGAACTAAAGAGCCTCTTGATGAAAGTGAAAGAGGACAGTGAAAAAGTTGGCTTAAAACTCAACATTCAAAAGTCTAAGATCATGGCATCTAGTCCCATCACTTCATGGCAAATAGATGGGGAAACAGTGGAAACAGTGAGAGACTATTTTGGGGGGCTCCAAAATCACTGAAAATGGTGACTGCAGGCATGAAATTAAAGATGCTTGCTCAGTGGAAGAAAAGCTATGACCAACCTAGGCAGCTTATTAAAAAGCAGAGACATTACTTTGCCAACAAAGGTCCATCTAGTCAAAGCTACAGTTTTCCAGTAGTCATGTATGTCTGTGAGTCATGTATGGACTATAAAGAAAGCTGAGCATGGAACAATTGATGCTTTTGAACTGTGGTGTTGGAGAAGACTCTTGAGATTCCCTTGGTATGCAAGTAGATCCAACCAGTCCATCCTAAAGGAAATCAGTCCTCAATATTCATTGGAAGGACTGATGGTGAAGCTGAAACTCCAATACTTTGGCCACCTGATGCAAAGAACCGACTCACTTGAAAAGACACTGATGCTGGGAAAGACTGAAGGCAGGAGGAGAAGGGGATAACAGAGGATGAGATGGTTGGATGGCATCACTGAGACAATGGACATGAGTTTGAGTAAACTCTGGGAATTGGTGATGGACAGGGAGGCCTGGCATGCTGTGGTCCATGAGGTCACAAAGGGTTGGACACTACTGAGTGACTGAACTGAAATGAATAATCTTATTATTTTATGCCTCCATTCCTGACCCACAGAAATTGTCAGAGAGTAACTATTTTTTAAGTTACTAAGTTAGTTGTAATTGTATTATTGTATAGTAATAGAATGCTGATATGGATATTGGTATCTGAAAGGAGGGTGCTTCTGGTAAAAAAAAGTCTGTGTATGTGGAATAGTGTTAGGATTGGTAAGTGAATTAAGAATAGAAGTATTTTGAGAAGCATGATAGAGTCTAAATTGACTTAAGAAACTGTAAGGAGAAATCAAAATATTAAAGATGCTGTTAGCAAGAGCCCAGAAAGATGTGACATTATATTATTGAAATCTGGAGTTACAGGGATGCCTATGATGAAGTGGAATACTGGTTGCAATTCTCTCCTTAAGTTATGTAGAATATAGAAGCTGACAGTGTCACTCCAGAATCTTCTACTCAAACCTCATAAAAACCAAAAAGTTAAGACTATTCAGTCATGTAGAGGACACTTACAAGAGATTAAGGTTGTACCTCCTAGATCCTCTCAAATCAAGCAGCCATAGTGTTACCAAGTCCAGTCTCATACTGCTCATTGCATGAGAGGCCAACAAATGGAGAGATAAGAGGCTGAGGCAAGGAATATCAACTTTAAAAAGCCAGAAGACTGAGAAGATGGTGGACTAGTGTCCACTAAGTACACATTACCCAAGTTAGAATTCATGGTTTTTATTCTAAAAGGAGAGGGGTGTTTAGCTACTTGTTGCAGATTTCTTGGTACCAGAATCCTTTGTTCTTACAGTTGGCCTTATAGGTTTGGTCACAATGTTCTGAAAAAACTTCAGCAAGACATTATTTTCTGTTATTCAACTTTCTATCAGACTTTTAAATGTCGCATTTGTGGGACAGAGCCTTAATAATGGGTTATCACATATATTCCAGGTTATAGGCAACATTATTTTACAATGATGCAGAGCCAGTATGACTAAGCACAGGAAACAGAATACAAAGGTTAGAGCTAAAGGAACAGACTCAGTATGGAGTCAAATTCGTTATTCTCTGTAACAGTAAGACTTCTACAAAGGTTAAGGGCATTGTCCTTTAGCAGTCTTAGCAAGAGCCAAAGATAGAAGATTATCTGAAAAGGATCTGTCAGTGTGGCTTTGATCTAATGGCATGAACTTTAATGAAACACATGAGACGATCTTAAGAAAATTATCAGAAACAATGCCAGCTTGGACTACAATGTGTATAGAGAGGACAAAATGAAAGGTGACTACTATGTCCACCCCCCCCAATTTACTCTGTCTCTTTCTCTCCGTGTGTGTGTGTGTGTGTGTGTGTGTGTGTGTTAGTTGCTCAGTCAAGTCCGACTCTTTGTGACTCCACGGACCGTAGCCCACCAGGCTCCTCTGTCCATGGAATTCTCTAGGCAACAATACTGAAGTGGGTAACCATTCCCTTCTCCAAGGGATCTTCCCAACCCAGGGATCAAACCCAGGTCTCCTGCATTGCAGGTGAATTCTTTACTGGCTGAGCTACTAGGGAAGCCCATATATATAATTATATATATAATTATATATTTAATTAAATAATTTTTTCTACATAATGGTCTTTTTTTTAAATAATTTTGAAAGTAAAATTTGCTTTAAGCTTAAAAAATATATTTTGCCTGCTACTTCCAATTACTTTGTCTTTCTTTTCCAAAAGAAAACTTATATTTATATTAGTTGCTTTTTGTTTATTTTAAAATACTAATATTTGCTTTCTTTATTCTACTTATTTTTGGTTTGGTTTGTTACTTTTTTCCCCTATATTTTTGAGAAACCATGTATCTGTAAAATTTGTTTTATAAATAAATGTGATTAAGATCACGAGGGGCTTCCCTCACAGCTCAGTCACTAAAGAATCTGCCTGCAATGCAGGAGACCCAGGTTCTATTCCTGGGTCAGGAAGATCCCCTGGAAAAAGAAGTGGCAACCCACTCCAGTATTCTTGCCTGGAGAATCCCATGGACAGAGGAGCCTAGCTGGGTATATAGTCCATAGTGTCATAAGAGTTGGACACGACTTAGGGACTAAATCACCGTCACCATGATCATAAACCTCTCCCTCATTTAACAACATGCTTCTCTTTAACCTTTAAGTTATTGTGACAAATGTTTAAAGTTTCTCTGCTGTGCTTAATTGATGAGTCACATCCGACTCTTTGCAACTCCATGGACTATAGCTTGCCAGTCTCCTCTGTCCATAGGAATTCTCCAGGCCAGAATACTGGAGTGGGTTGCCATGCCCTCCTCCAGGGGATCCTCACAACCCAGGGATTGAAAACAGGTCTCCTGCATTGCAGGCAGATTCTTTACCATCTGAGCCAACAGAGAAGCCCTTAAAGTTTCTAAATAGATTTAACATTTCGGGGTCTGATCTACTGCCTCTAACATTACTGATATAGGGAAAGTTTTATAACACAAATTTTGAATTTTTGCAAAAGACATGTTAGTTATGGATTAGATGTGCTAGTTTAATTTCTACCTTATAGAATATATTCTTGATATATGAAAATGAATTTTCTTAAACTGTCTGACAGTATCTTCTAAAGCTACTATGCATGTGTATTAAAATCTCATGACTGTGGATATTTTCCGATATTACTGCATAATCGGTCAATTTTTTAGCCTTAGTTATTTAGAAAAGTTTTCTGATTTCCTAATAGAAGTAACAAAGTGCAGAAAACCAAAGAATTTTGTTTCTGATTTCCATAATTTCAATTTCAATTTATGATTGACGTGTAACAATTATTTTTGAATGGCCCTTCTTATGGAAAAAAAATAAACAAAAGGTATAAAATGTTAGAACTGATTGGTCCAGAATAGATTTTTAGGGACAGACCATAGAAGGACATAGTTTGTACATATAATCTGATCACACCCAACATTCCTAACTTTCTGTTAAGAAGCCTTCAATTATCTATTATTCATGAACCTGCATACATTCTTTTTAAAACCTATTTATGTTTTAATTGGGCTTCCTTTTCAGTTCAGTTGGTAAAGAATCTGCCTACAATGCAGGAGACCTGGATTTGATCCCTGGGTCAGGAAGATGACTTGGAGAAGGAAATGGAAACCCACTCCAGTATTCTTGTCTGGAGAATTCCATGGACAGAGGAGCCTGGCAGGCTATAGTCCATGGGGTTGCAAGAGTCAGACATGACTTAGTGAGTAAACTAGTATTACTATGTTTTAATCAACTACCTTTTCAACATAATGAGTTCCTTATGCATTTTATATGCAGCAAACATTTATACTACTTCTAATTTTTTCTCCCATCTAAAATGCTTCTTTAAAAGTCAAGGGATACAGAAATTTGAACTATATTTGGACAAAAGTGCATGTCCTTTTTCTCAGTTTAAACTCTGCAAGCTTGGTTTAGATAATACTTATTAATATGACAATGAAAAATTTTTAAATGCATCAGGGATTTCCCAGAAAAAGATACATTAAACCTTTCGGTACCAAATAATCTGATGTTATTCTTTCTTACTTGCATATAGTTGTACACTACAGTGGTTACTTTATTTATATTACACAGAAGAGTGCCATTTAAGCCATAAGTACAACTTTACATAATTCAACTTGTTTAAACATATTGCTGGAGGAACAGTAATCAAATTTAGCTTCAAGACATACTGTAGACTAATACAAAAGCTCTATATGCACAGTTAAGATTATACCACAAATGGGGTTCTTATTTTACTATTTGATGAATGATATGTCACAAAAGGTTATGTGCTTCTATAATGAAAGATGCTATTATAATGCCTCTGCCCAGAAGGACAAAGTTCATCTTACTAAGAGGACTTGAACTCTGAAATCCTAGAAGTAAGTAAGTTGCATTAGGGCTTGTTCTTTGAGTTTTTGGAGTGGAAGAAAATAATATGTGGGTATCCAAATCAGGTCTCCCAACTAACTATATTAGGCTTCCAAATGTGTGCCTTTTAGAGTTACAGCACTTATATTCAGTTTTACTTTACAAATACATATATAGTTAGTTGTATTTAAACCATTAAAGTAGTTAGCCCTATAAAACTCAGTATAAAATTCTATTCATGGACAAATAAATGCAGTAGTTTAGACAAAGGTAGCAGTGATGGTGTACATAACCCAACCACAAATCACTTTAAAATAATGAAATTTCTCCTGGACCCATCTCATTTCAATTAAAGCTTTCTAAAAGGAAAGCATTATCTCCACAAGAGTAAGGATCAAAATAAAAAATCTAGGAGTCATAAAATGGTTGGAGTTAATTTATCCAATTCAATCACTGGCAAATTGGACCTAAACAGATGAGCTACCAAATAAAGATGCTTCACTGGAAAAAGAATTTTATTGACAACCCATATGTGTCCCCAGAACATGTTCTAGATGGAAATAATGGTGAGGTGACTGTGGATGACTAATAAAGTGAAAACTGGAGAACATCTTGAATATAAACCTAATTTTTAATTTTATTTTAAATTAAATTTCAATTTTTAGTTTATTGACTTGTAAAGAAGAGGGCCTAAACAAAACAGATCCATGAATACAATTAGTTTAGATTCTCATTTAAAAAAAGGATCATTTTTGCTCCCCTTAATTCTGTGTATCAGTAGTCTTACTGTATGGCCAATAATATCTTTCTAATCTATAAGGACACATACTTTCAATATTTGCATTATTTACACTGCATACTTTAAATATATTATAGAGTATGAACATCAAAGCTTTGAGATTTCTGAAAACTTGGGGACTAAAAACAAGGAACACAATTATCTGGAAGAATTGTTGGAGTATGAACTCAGATGAAAAATCATGATTGACTGAAAGAAGACATTCAGAATGAAAGTATTTAACAATGGCATCACTACTGTGATGCTATTAATAACAGACAATTGGGAAAGAGTTCATAATGACTTAATCCCTAGTCCATTAACTTTTATGAATTTAATAAAAATCTATTAAAATGAAAATATGCCACAATGAAATTACCAACCTCAGTTATGCATATTTTTGATGAGTTTCTAGAATGCATTCTTGTATAAATTTCCACCATCTAAGTGAACTGTGAAACAAATTGCTTCATTCACCATTATCTTAGATTTTTATTTTTTTTAGCTTGTATCTTTTAGTTATTTGTAGAAGCCAATATGCAGTATAACAAAACAAAGGATTACAGAAACTTCAAATTATTTTCTCTGAATTTGTAGAAAACCAGCTATTGTTTAATGAGCCCTGATGCTGCAGTTACTGACAATTAAAACAATAAGCTAGAAATAAATAACTGTTTCTCTTCCTTATTTAAAAGTACTTGACATTTTCCTACTGTAAAAACCATAAGGCTCAACATATATTTTCAAATGATTTTGTAATATACTGGAAAAGCTATCCAGACACATTAAAATGATAGGTTGTTGCTTAGGGAAAATCGTGATCAAAACTATGGCCTTCCAAGCTGTAAGTCAGCTGGGTTAGCAGCAGCTATGCTGGAGGAACAAAACCCATAGTATAGTTCTTACCCACTTACATTGTCATAGTTCATGGTTACCCTTGTACTTTTTACACAGCATGGTGTAAGTGTTTTCTTGCCTGTGTTTGTAGATTTAAGGTTTTTACTACTCTAAATCTGGAATTTTTTACTTGTCTCAACATATTTACATTAGATTTGTCTAATATGTGTTTTCAGAAGTTTACTTGGGTACTTTTGTTTTCATTCCCTCCAAAATACACATGCTTTCTGAGTTATATTTTGCTTGGAAGTCTAGCACTGATTTTTCCAGGATAAAACATTTTTTAGGCGGCGAGGGTGGGATGATCTGAGAGAGTAACATTGAAATATGTACATTACCATGGGTGAAACAGATGACCAGTCCAGGTTCAATGCATGTGACAGGGTGCTCAGGGCCGGTGCACTGGGACCACACTGAGGAATGGGATGGGGAGAGAGGTGGGAGGAGGCTTCAGGATAGGGGACCCATGGACACCCATGGCTGATTCATGTCAATGTATAGAAAAAACCACTACAATATTGTAAAGTGATTAGCCTCCAATTAAAATAAATTAATTTAAAAATAAGGGTAGAAGTTTAAATTCAGCATGATTTGGATAATTTGTTATCAAATTCATTTATTTATTGAAATGATCGTATTTGCTTTCAGAATAAGCTGAATACACTTGTGCTTTGTTGTTGTTGTGTCTTAGTTTTTGTTTGTTTCTTTTTGGTCTTGCTGCATGGCTGGTGGAGGGCTCTTAGTTTTCTGACCATAGATTGAATCCCAGCCCTACAGTGAAAGAACCAAGTCCTAATCACTGGACTGCAAGGGTATTCCCCATAAAGTTTCTCTATACAGTTGGCCCTTGAACAATGCAGAAGTTTTGAGTGCGGACCTCTACATTGTCAAAACTCAATATATAATTTGACAGTCAGCCATCCATATCTGCAGTTCTGCAATTTAACTAACTGTGGATTGTGTAGTAGTATAGTACACATTTATTGAAAAAAGAAAAATCCACGTAAAAGTGGACCTGTGCAGTACAAGCCTGTGTTGTTCAGGGTCAACTGTATATTTCCTGAGGAGTATAAACACCTGTGTGATTAAACAGAAAGTAATATATATTGAAAAAGAAGAGAATGGGGCTTATTTTGGTTAGAAAAAAATAGAAAATGTTTTCCCATTTAGTTTAAAGAGTACTCTTATATAAAGGAAATTTGCTTTTGAAGAAATGAAATAGATGATGAGTTGACGAAGTTGAGTCTTTTCTATCCCTAGCTCTAAGGATTTGTGTTCTAAGATCTTTTGAAATGTAGGTATTTAAAAGAGAAAAGACCCTGATGCTGGGAAAGACTGAAGGCAGAAGGAGAAGGGGACGAGGATGAGATGCTTGGATGACATCACCAGCTCAATGGACATGAGTTTGAGCAAGATCCAGGAGTTGATGATGGACAGGGAAGCCTGGCATGCTGCAGTCCATGGGGTCACAAAGAGTTGGACATGACTGAGCAACTGAACTAAATTGAAAGAGAGTATATACTTCATGTTGGGCCTTCCCAGGTGGTGCTAGTGGTAAAGAACCCAAATGCCAATCCAGGAGATAAGAGACATGGGTTTCCTGAGTCAGGAAGATCCCCTTGGGAAGGAGGACATGGTAACCCCCTCCAGTATTCTTGCCTGGAGAATCCCAGCGACAGAGGAGCCTGGTGGACTACAGTCCATAGAGTCACAAAGAGTCAGAAAGGACTGAAAGGGCTTAACACACACATACTTTATGACAGCATATTTTAACCATCAAAATAAAGACTGACAGTAAACTTATCAAGTAAAAATAAAAGCAACAAAATCATAAAAACCCTTGGCTAAATATAACAATCCAAATAATAATAGTAGTAAGAACAAAGGGAGTGGAGAAGGCAATGGCAAGCCACTCCGGTACTCTTGCCTGGAAAATCCCATGGACGGAGGAGCCTGGTAGGCTGCAGTCCATGGGGTCGCTACAAGTCAGACATGACTGAGCGACTTTACTTTCACTTTTCACTTTCACGCATTGGAGAAGGAAATGGCAACCCACTCCAGTGTTCTTGCCTGGAGAATCCCAGGGACGGGGAAGCCTGGTGGGCTGCCGTCTATGGGATCACACAGAGTCGGACACGACTGAAGTGACTTAGCAGCAGCAGCAGCAAGAACAAAGGGAAAAGCATTTTAGAAGGGAGCAATATAGGAAATATCCCGTTGAAGATGTTAAGTAGTTTTAAATTGCCTTGGTTCAATTCATGTTAAATAATAGCATTCTGAAATTTTAAGGGCAATATTTCTTTTTTTTTTTTTAAGGGCAATATTTCTTAAGGTAAATTGGACATGGTCAAGCAGGAGATGGCAAGATTGAACACTGACATATTTGGAATCAGTGAACTAAAATGAACGGGAATGGGCAAATGTAATTCAGATGACCATTATATCTACTACTGTGGAAAAGAATCCCTTAGAAGAAAGGCAGTAGCCCTCATAGTCAACAAAAGAGTCTGAAATATAGTACTTTGGTGTAACCTCAAAAACAACAGAATGATCTCAGTTCATTTCCAAGACAAATCATTCAACATCAGAGTAATCAAGTCTATGCCCAAACTACTGATGCCAAAAAAGCTGATGTTCACCAATTCTATGAAGACCTAAACCATCTCTTAGAACTAACACCAAAAAAGAGATGTCCTTTTCATCATAGAGGATTGGAATGCAGAGTAGGAAGTCAAGAGATACTCAGAATAATAGGCATGTTTGGCCTTGGACTACAAAATGAAGCAGGGCAAAGGCTAGCAAGAGTTTTGTCAAGAAAACATGCTGATCATAGCAAACAGTCCAAGAGAGGACTCTACCCATGGACATCACCAAATGTTAAATAGTCAAATCAAATAAGACTTAAAATTTTCTTTGGAGCCAAAGATGGAGAACCCTTATAAAATCAGGAAAACAAGACCTGGAGGTAACTGTGGCTCAGATAATTAGCAATTAATTGCAAAATTCAGACTTTAATTGAAGAAAGTAGGGGAAAAGCATAAGGCCATTCAGGTATTACCCAAATGAAATCCCTTATGATTATACAGTGGAAGTGACTACTAGATTGAAGGGATTAGATCTGGTAGACACAGTGCCTGAAGAATTATGGACAGAGGTTCGTAACATTGTACAGGAGGTGGTGATCAAAACCATCCCAAAGAAAAAGAAATGCAAGAAGGAAAAGTGGATGTCTGAGCAGGCTTTACAAATAGCTGAGAAAAGAAGAGAAGCGAAAGGCAAAGGAGAAAAGGAAAGATATGCCCAACTGAATGCAGAGTTCCAGAGAATAGAAGGAGAGATATGAAGGCCTTCTTAAGTGAACAATGCAAAGAAGTAAAGGAAAACAATAGAAAGGGGATGACTACAGATCTCTTCAAGAACACTGGAGATATCAAGGGAACACTTCATGCAGGATAGACAAGATAAAGGATGAAACAGTAAGGAACTAACAGAAGCAGAAGAGATTAAGAGGAGGTGGCAAGAATACGTAGAAGAACTATATAAAAAGGTCTTAATGACCTGGATAAACATGATGGTATGGACACTCACCTACAGCTAGATATCCTGGACTATAAAGTCAAGTGGGACTAAGACGCACTGCTACAAACAAAGCTAGTGGAGGAGATGAAATTACAGCTGAGCTATTTAGGTGATGCTGTTAAAATGCTCCACTGATTATGTCAGAAAATTTGGAAAACTCAGCAGTGGCCACAGGATTGGGAAAGGTCAGTTTTCATTCCAATCCCAAAGAAAGGCAATGCCATGGAATGTTCAAACTACCATACAATTGTGCTCATTTCACATGCTAGAAAGGCTATCCTTTAAGCTATCTTTCAGCAGTGCCAAGAACTTCCAGATGATCAAGCTGGGTTTAGAAAAGGCAGACAAACCAGAGATCAAATTGCCAACATTCCTTGGATCATGGAGAAACCAAGGGAATTCTAGAAAAACATCTACTTCTGCTTCACTGACTACACTAAAGCCTTTAACTGGGTGGATCACAACAAGCTGTGAAAAATTCTTAAAGATATGGGAGTACCAGATCACTTCACCTGCCTCCTGAGAAAACTGTATGCAAGTCAAGAAGCAACAGTTAGAACCAGACATAGAACAATGGGCTGCTTCAAAATTGGGAAAGGAGTATGACAAGGCTGTATATTGTCACCCTGTTTATTTAACTAATATGCAGAGTACATTATGCGAAATGCCAGGCTGGATAAATCACAATCTGGAATATAGATTGCTGGGAGAAGTATCAATAACCTCAGATATGCAGATGATGCTATTCTAATGGCAGAGAGTGAATAGGAACTAAAGAGCCTCTTGATTAGGATAAAAGAGAAGAGCAAAAAAGATGACTTTAAACTCAACATTCAAAATACTAGGGTCATTGCATCCAGTCCCATCTCTTCATGACAATACAAGGGGGAAAAGTAAAGCAGTGACAGACTTTATTTTCTTGGGCTCCAAATCACTGCAGACAATGACTGCAAGCCATGAAATTTAAAGAAGCTTTCTCCTTGGAAGTAAAGCTATGAGAAACCTAGACAGTGTATTAAAAGGCAGAAACGTCACTTTGCTGACAAAGGTCCATATAGTCAAAGCTATGGTTTTTCCAATAGTCCTGTATGGATGTGACAGTTGGATCACAAAGAAGGCTGAGCACTGACAAACTGATGCTTTCATATTGTGGTGCTGGAGAAAACACTTGAGAGTTCCTTGGACTGAAAGGAAACCAAACCAGTCAATCCTAAGGAAAATCAACCCTGAATATTCATTGGAAGGACTGATGCTAAAGTGGAAGCTCCAGTAATCTTGCCTCCTGATGGAAAGAGATGATTCAATGGAAAAGACCCTGATGCTGGGAAAGATTGAAGGCAAAGGGAAAAGGGAGAACCAGAGGATGAGATGGTTAGATAGTATCACTGACGCAATGGACAGGAATTTGAGCAAACTCTGGGAGACAGTGTAGGAGAAAAGAGCCTGGCATGCTGCAGTAGGGCTCCATGGAGTACCAAAGACTCAGACATGACTAGCGACTGAACAACAACAACAACCATTTTAAGGGTTTCTTTGGTGGCTCAGTGATAAAGAATCTGCCTGAAAATCCTGGAGACACAGATTTTACTCCTCCATTGGTAAGATCCCCTGAAGAAGGAAGTGGGAACCCATTGCAGTATTCTTTCCTGGGAAATCACACAGAAAGAGGAGCCTGGTGTCCATGGGGTCACAAAAGAGTCAGACACAAATTAGCGACGACAACAACAATTTTAAACTCTAAAATTAAAATAATTTTATAAAATTATAGTTATAATACAACCATAAATCTACATAAGCATCTCTATCATTACCAGAAACTACTAAATTGAAAAGTAGTTTTTAAGTGCATTTCCTACAATATCTAAAATCAAAGTAGGAATTATTCCTGTACTTTCAGAATACACTGATACATGTTTAAAATAAAATGGAGACTTTTGCTTGGAAAATGGCAGCTCCAATCCTTCAGTCACTTGTTGAATATCCTCTATTGTTTATTTACTAACAAGTTATTTTTTTCTACCCACAAAGGAAAATTCTCTTAAGAAACAGATCTGCTGTTGTACAGTTATCTTATAAAAATAAAACCCTTAAGAATCAGAGGGCCATGACTATGATGTCATTGTCATATTTATCCCTTATATCATTTAAACAGCTTTCATAATGAAAATCTTTTTATACTATATCTCATTTAACAGTCATTAGTACATTTTCCATCTCAAATCAAGGGTGCCTACAAATAATGACTGTGAAGAAAGCTGATCGCCGAAGAATCGATGCTTTTGAGCTGTGGTGTTGGAGAAGACTCTTGAGAGTCCCTTATACTGCAAGGAGATCCAACCAGTCCATTCTAAAGGAGATCAATCCTGGATGTTCATTGGAGGGACTGATGCTAAAGCTGAAACTGCAATACTTTGGCCACCTCATGCGATGAGTTGACTCACTGGAAAAGACTCTGATGCTGGGAAAGTTTGGGGGCGGGAGGAGAAGGGGACGACCGAGAATGAGATGGCTGGATGGCATCACCGACTCTGTGGACATGAGTTTGAGTGAACTCCGGGAGTTGGTGATGGACAGGGAGGCCTGGCGTGCTGTGATTCATGGGGTCGCAGAGAGTCGGACACGACTGAGCGACTGAACTGAACTGAACTGAACTAATAATGACAATTTTATTACTTATTACATGTGGTTTTACATTATTAGTATCTTATACCAAGTCTGCACAGTTCAATATGTAAAGCTTCTGCAAACGTGTTGCTTGATATATAATTCTGGGGCTATAATTTTACAAAAAACAAGTTTAGAAAATACTAACGGTAAAATTTGTGTTTTGTAAGATAAAACACAAAATAAAAGGTTAGTACGTCAGTCACTTCAGTTGCACAGTCGTTTCCAACTCTTTGTGACCCCATGCATTGCAGCATGCCAGCCCTCATTGTCCAACACCAACTCCTGGAGTTTACTCAAACTCATGTCCATTGAGCTGGTGATGTCATCCAACCATCTCTTCTGTCATCCTCTTCTCCACACAACTTCAATCTTTTCCAGCATCAGGGTCTTTTCAAATGAGTCAGGTCTTCGCATCAGGTGGCCAAAGTATTGGAGTTTCAGCTTCAACATTAGAACTCCCAATGAATATTCAGGACTGATTTCCTTTAGAATGGACTGATCTGATTGCCTTGCAGTTCAAGGGAATCTCAAGAGTCTTCTCCAACACCACAGTTCAAAGGCATCAGTTCTTTGGCACTCAGATGTCTTTATAGTCCACCTCTCACATCCATACACGACCACTGGAAAAACTATAGCCTTGACTAGACAGATTTTCATGGCAAAGGAATGTCTCTGCTTTTTAATATGCTGTCCTAGAGCCAGACATCTTGGAATGTGAAGTCAAGTGGGCCTTAGAAAGCATCACTGCGAACAAAGCTAGTGGAGGTGATGGAATTCCAGTTGAGCTATTTCAAATCTTGAAAGATGATGCTGTGAAAGTGCTGCACTCAATATGCCAGCAAATTTGGAAAACTCAGCAGTGGCCACAGGACTGGAGGAGGTCAGTCTTCATTCCAATCCCAAAGAAAGGCAATGCCAAAGAATGCTCAAACTACCGCACAATTGCACTTATCTCACACGCTAGTAAAGTCATGTTCAAAATTCTCCAAGCCAGGCTTCAGCAGTATGTGAACCATGAACTCCCAGATGTTCAAGCAGGTTTTAGAAAAGGCAGAGGCACCAGAGATCAAATTGCCAACATCCGCTGGATCATGGAGAAAGCAAGAGAGTTCCAGAAAAACATCTATTTCTGCTTCATTGACTATGCCAAAGCCTTTGACTGTGTGGATCACAATAAATTGTGGAACATTCTGAAAGAGATGGGAATACCAGACCACCTGATCTGCCTCTTGAGAAACCTGTATGCAGGTCAGGAAGCAACAGTCAGAACTGTACATGGAACAACAGACTGGTTCCAAATAGGAAAAGAAGTACATCAAGGTTGTATCTTGTCACCTTGCTTATTTAACTTATATGCAGAGTACATCATGAGGAATGCAGGGCTGGAAGAAGCACAAGCTGGAATCAAGATTGCTTGGAGAAATATCAATAACCTCAGATATGCAGATGACACTACCCTTATGGAAGAAAGTGAAGAGGAACTCAAAAGCCTCTTGATGAAAGTGAAAGAGGAGAGTGAAAAGGTGGGCTTGAAGCTCAACATTCAGAAAACAAAGATCATGGCATCTGGTCCCATCACTTCATGGGAAATAGATGGAAAAACAGTGGAAACAATGTCAGACTTTATTTTTTTGGGCTCCAAAATCACTGCAGATGCTGATTGCAGCCATGAAATTCCGTTCCGTTCCGTTCCGTCGCTCAGTCGTGTCCGACTCTATGCGACCCCGTGGACTGTAGCCTACCAGGCTTCTCCGTCCACGGGATTCTCCAGGCAAGAATACTGGAGTGGGTTACCGTTTCCTTCTCCAGGGGATCTTCCCGACCCAGGGATCGAACCCGGGTCTCCCGCATTGGAGGCAGACGCTTTAACCTCTGAGCCACCTCCTTGGAAGGAAAGTTATGACCAACCTTGATAATATATTAAAAAGCAGAGACATTACTTTGCAAACAAAGGTCTGTCTAGTCAAGGCTATGGTTTTTCCCGTGGTCATGTATGGATGTGAGAGTTGGACTGTGAAGAAAGCTGATTCCGAAGAATTGATGCTTTTGAACTGTGGTGTTGGAGAAGACTCTTGAGAGTCCCTTGTACTGCAAGGAGATCCAACTAGTCTATTCTAAAGGAGATCAGTCCTGGGTGTTCATTGGAAGGACTGATGCTGAAGCTGAAACTGCAATACTTTGGCCACCTCATGCGATGAGTTGACTCACTGGAAAAGCCTCTGATGCTGGGAAAGGCTGGGGGCGGGAGGAGAAGGGGACGACCGAGAATGAGATGGCTGGATGGCATCACCGACTCTGTCGACATGAGTTTGAGTGAACTCCGGGAGTTGGTGATGGACAGGGAGGCCTGGCGTGCTGTGATTCATGGGGTCGCGGAGAGTCGGACGTGACTGAACCGAACTGAACTGAGGTTGGTCATAACTTTTCCTCCAAAGAGTAAGCGTCTTTTAATTTCATGACTGCAGTCACCATCTGTAGTAATTTTGGAGCCCCCCAAAATAGTCTCTCACTGTTTCCACTGTTTCTCCATCAATCTGTTATTAAGAGATGGGACCATATGCCATGATCTTAGTTTTCTGAATGTTGAGCTTTAAGCCAATTTTTTTCACTCTCCTTTTCACTTTCATCAAGAGGCTCTTTAGTTCTTCTTTGCTCTCTGAAATAAGGGTGGTGCCATCTGCATATCTGAGGTTATTGATATTTCTCCTGGCAATCATGATTCCAATTTGTGCTTCATCCATCCCAGCGTGTCTCATGATGTACTCTGCTTATAGTTAAATAAGCACTGTGACAAAATACGGCTTTGACATATTCCTTTCCCTATTTGGAACCAGTCTGTTGTTTCGTGTCCAGTTCTAACTGTTGCTTCATGACCTGCATACAGATTTCTCAAGAAGCAGCTCAGGTGGTCTGGTATTCCCATTTCTTGAAGAATTTTCCACAGTTTGTGGTGATCCACACAGTCATAGGCTTTGGCATACTCAATAAAACAAAAGTAGATGTTTCTCTGGAACTCTTTTGTTTTTTCAATGATCTAGCAAATTTGATCTCTGAATCCACTTCCTTTTCTAAAACCAACTTGAACATCTGGAAGTTCACAGTTCACATACTGTTGAAGTCTGGCTTGGAGGATATTGAGCATTACTTTACTGGCATGTGAGATGAGTGCAATTGTGTGATAGTTTGAGTATTCTTTGGCATTGCCTTTCTTTGGGATTGGAAAGAAAACTGACTTTTCCAGTCCTGTGGCCACTGCTGAGTTTTCCAAATTTGCTGGCATATTGAGTGCAGCCCTTTCACAACATCATCTTTTAGGATTTGAAATAGCTCAATTGGAATTCCATCTCCTCCACAAGCTTTGTTCGTAGTGATGCTTCCTAAGGCCCACTTGACGTCACATTCCAGAATGTCTGTCTCTAGGTGAGTGTGAGTGATCACACCACTGTGACTATCTGGGTCATGAAGATCCTTTTTGTACAATTCTTCTGTGTATTCTTGCCACCTCTTAATATCTTCTGCTTCTCTTACGTCCATAATATTTCTGTCCTTTATTGAGCCCATATTTGCATGAAATGATCCCTTGGTATCTCTAATTTTCTTGAAGAGATCTCTAGTCTTTCCCATTCTATTGTTTTTCTCTATTTCTTTGCACTGATTGCTAAGGAAGGCTTTCTTAACTCTTCTTGCTATTCTCTGGAACTCTGCATTCAAATGGGTATCTCTTTCCTCTTCTCCTTTGCTTTTTACTTCTCTTCTTTTCACAGCTATTTGTAAGGCCTCCTCAGAAAGCCATTTTGCTTTTTGCATTTCTTTTTCTTGGGGAATGGTCTTGATCCCTGTCTCCTGTACAATGTCATGAACCTCTGTCCATGGTTCATTAGGCACTCTGTCTATCAGATCTAGTCCCAAAATCTATTTCTCACTTCCACTGTATAATTGTAAGGGATTTGATTTAGGTCATACCTGAATGGTCTAGTGGTTTCCCTACTTTCTTCAATTTAAGACTGAATTTGGCAATAAGGAGTTCATGATCTGAGTCACAGTCAGCTCCCGGTCTTGTTTTTGCTGACTGTATACAGCTTCTCTATCTTTGGCTGCAAAGAATATAATCAATTTGATTTCAGTGTTGACCATCTGGTGATGTCCATGTATAGAGTCTTCCTTGTGTTGTTGGAAGAGGGTGTTTGCTATGACCAGTGAGTTCTTTTGGCAGAACTCTTTTAGCCTTTGCCCTGCTTCATTCTGTACTCCAAGGCCAAATTTGCCTGTTACTCCAGGTGTTTCTTGGCTTCCTACTTTTTTATTCCAATTCCCTATAATGAAAAGGACATCTTGTTTTGGTGTTAGTTCTAGAAGGTCTTGTAGGTCTTCCTTAGAACCATTCAAAATCAGCTTCTTCAGCATTACTGGTTGGGGTATAGACTTGGATTACTGTGAATGGCTTGCCTTGGAAACGAACAGAGAACATTCTGTCATTTTTGAGATTACATCCAAGTACTGTGAGAGACGCCAGCCCCAGCGGCGCAGACGTGAGAGACGCCGGCTCCAGCGCAACCGGCCAGGCAAAGAGGTGCAGCCGAGAGGAGCTACCCCACGCCTGAGGCCAGGCCCAGCAGCCGATAGGAGTTGCCCCACGTCCAACAGGGGGTGGCTGCGCGGGCGCAGGAGGGTCGAGAGGATCTACTCCACGTTCAAGGTAAGGGGGGGTGGCCTTGAGGAGATACCCCTCACCCAAGGTAAGGTACGGCGGCTGCACTTTGCTGGAGCGGCTGTGAGAGATTTTCCATCAGCAAGGTAAGAGAAATCCAAATAAGACGGTAGGTATTGCGAGGGGGCATCAGAGGGCAGACACACTGAAATCATAATCACAGGAAACTAGTTGATCTGATCACATGGACCACAGCCGAACGTGGTCCACTGGAGAAGGGAATGGCAAACCACTTCAGTATACTTGCCTTGAGAACCCCATGAACAATATCAAAATGCAAAATGATAGGATACTGAATGAGGAATTCCCCAGGTCAGTAGGTGCCCACTATGCTACTGGAGATCAGTGGAGAAGAAACTCTAGAAGGAATAAAGGGATGGAGCAAAGGCAAACCAATACCCAGTTGTGGATGTGACGGATGATGGAAGCAAGGTCCGGTGCTGTAAAGAGCAGTATTGCATAGGAACCTGGAATGTTAGGTCCATAAATCAAAGCAAATTGGAAATGGTCAAACAGGAGATGGCAAGAGTGAACGTAGACATTCTAGGAATCAGTGAATTAAAATGGACTGGAATGGGTGAATTTAACTCGGATGACCATTATATCTACTACTGTGGGCAGGAATCCCTTAGAAGAAATGGAGTAGCCATCATGGTCAACGAAAGAGTCCGAAATGCAGTACTTGGATGCAATCTTAAAAACGACAGAATGATTTCTGTTCGTTTCCAAAGCAAACCATTCAATATTACAGTAATCCAGGCCTATGCCCCAACCAGTAACACCGAAGAAGCCGAAGTTGAATGGTTCTATGAAGACCTACAAGACCTTTTAGAACTAATACCCAAAAAAGATGTCCTTTTCAGTATAGGGGACTGGAATGCAAAATTAGGAAGTCAAGAAACACCTAGAGTAACAGGCAAATTTGGCCTTGGAGCACAGAATGAAGCAGGGCAAAGGCTAATAGAGTTTTGTCAAGAGAATGCACTGGTCATAGCAAACATCCTCTTCCAACAACACAAGAGAAGACTCTACACATGGACATCACCAGATGGTCAACACTGAAATCAGATTGATTATATTCTTTGCAGCCAAAGATGGAGAAGCTGTATACAGTTAGCAAAAACAAGACCAGGAGCTGACTGTGGCTCAGATCATGAACTCCTTATTGCCAAATTCAGACTTAAATTGAAGAAAGTAGGGAAAACCACTAGACCATTCAGGTATGACCTAAATCAAATCCCTTATGATTATACAGTGGAAGTGAGGAATAGATTTAAGGGACTAGACCTGATAGATAGAGCGCCTGATGAACTCTGGACGGAGGTTCGTGACATTGTACAGGAGACAGGGACCAAGACCATCCCCATGGAAAAGAAATGCAAAAAAGCAAAATGGCTGTCTGAGGAGGCCTTACAAATAGCTGTGAAAAGAAGAGAAGCAAAAAGCAAAGGAGAAAAGGAAAGATATAAGCATCTGAATGCAGAGTTCCAAAGAATAGCAAGGAGAGATAAGAAAGCCTTCCTCAGTGATCAATGCAAAGAAATAGAGGAAAACAACAGAATAGGAAAAACAAGAGATCTTTTCAAGAAAATTAGAGATTCCAAGGGAACATTTCATGCAAAGATGGGCTAAATAAAGGACAGAAATGGTATGGACCTAACAGAAGCAGAAGATATTAAGAAGAGGTGACAAGAATACACAGAAGAACTGTACAAAAAAGATCTTCACGAGCAAGATAGTCACGATAACGTGATCACTGACCTAGAGCCAGACATCTTGGAATGTGAAGTCAAGTGGGCCTTAGAAAGCATCACTACGAACAAAGCTAGTGGTGGTGATGGAATTCCAGTTGAGTTATTTCAAATCTTGAAAGATGATGCTGTGAAAGTGCTGCCAGCAGATTTGGAAAACTCAGCAGTGGCCACAGGACTGGAAAAGGTCAGTCTTCATTCCAATCCCAAAGAAAGGCAATGCCAAAGAATGCTCAAACTACCGCACAATTGCACTCATCTCACACGCTAGTAAAGTCATGTTCAAAATTCTCCAAGCCAGGCTTCAGCAGTATGTGAACCATGAACTCCCAGTTGTTCAAGCAGGTTTTAGAAAAGGCAGAGGCACCAGAGATCAAATTGCCAACATCCGCTGGATCATGGAGAAAGCAAGAGAGTTCCAGAAAAACATCTATTTCTGCTTCATTGACTATGCCAAAGCCTTTGACTGTGTGGATCACAATAAACTGTGGAACATTCTGAAAGAGATGGGAATACCAGACCACCTGACCTGCCTCTTGAGGAACCTGTATGCAGGTCAGGAAGCAACAGTCAGAACTGTACATGGAACAACAGACTGGTTCCAAATAGGAAAAGGAGTGCGTCAAGGCTGTATATTGTCACCTTGCTTATTTAACTTATATGCAGAGTACATCATGAGGAACGCTGGGCTGGAAGAAGCACAAGCTGGAATCAAGATTGCTGGGAGAAATATCAATAATCTCAGATATGTAGATGACACTACCCTTATGGAAGAAAATGAAGAGGAACTCAAAAGCCTCTTGATGAAAGTGAAAGAGGAGAGTGAAAAGGTTGGTTTGAAGCTCAACATTCAGAAAACAAAGATCATGGCATCTGGTCCCATCACTTCATGGGAAATAGATGAAAAAACAGTGGAAGCAGAGTCAGACTTTATTTTTTTGGGCTCCAAAATCACTGCAGATGCTGATTGCAGCCATGAAATTAAAAGATGCTTACTCCTTTGAAGGAAAGTTATGACCAACCTAGACAGCATATTAAAAAGCAGAGACATTACTTTGCAAACAATGGTCCGTCTAGTCAAGGCTATGGTTTTTCCCGTGGTCATGTATGGATGTGAGAGTTGGACTGTGAAAAAAGCTGATCGCCGAAGAATTGATGCTTTTGAACTGTGGTGTTGGAGAAGACTCTTGAGAGTCGCTTGTACTGCAAGGAGATCCAACCAGTCCATTCTAAGGGAGATCGATCCTGGGTGTTCATTAGAAGGACTGATGCTAAAGCTGAAACTGCAATACGTTGGCCACCTCATGCGACGAGTTGACTCACTGGAAAAGACTCTGATGCTGGGAAGTGTTGGGGGCGGGAGGAGGAGGGGATGACCGAGAGTGAGATGGCTGGATGGCATCACCGACTCTGTGGACATGAGTTTGAGTGAACTCCGGGAGTTGGTGATGGATAGGGGGGCCTGGCGTGCTGTGATTCATGGGATCACAGAGAGTCAGACACGACTGAGTGACTGAACTGAACTGAACTGAACTTCATTTCAGATTCTTTTGTTGACTCCATTTCATCTAAGGGATTCTTGCCCGCAGTAGATATATTAGTCATCTGAGTTAAATTTACCTATTCCAGTCCATTTTAATTCACTGATTCCTAAAATGTCGACATTCACTCTTGCCATCTCTTGTTAAATGCTGAAATCTTATTTGATCCTGCCATCCCTCAGTGCTGGAGAAGCTGTGTGGCCATGGGGAGATGCCCCAGGTCCAAGGTCAGAGAAACCCCAGTAAGATGGTAGGCACTGGAGTGGCTTGAGCAGATACCCCACGTCCAAGGGCAAAGGAGAGGCCCCAGTAAGATGGTAGGAGGGGCGAATTCACATTTAGAATCAAACCCTATTCCAGCCAGAAATGCTCTATGGCTCAAACAAACCTTGTGTGCACCAGGACCCAGGAACACCACAGAGACTGAGACAGAACTGTGTTTGAGCATCTCCTGTGGAGGTATGGGTCAGCAGTGCACTGCCACAGGGACAGGAGCTCTGGGTGCAGCAGCCTTGGTATTGCATAAGTTCTTGGAAGAGGTCGCCATTAACCCCACCATAGAACTGCCAGAACTTACACAGGACTGGGAAATAGACTCTTAGAGGGCACAAACAGAACCTTGTGCACCAGGAGAAAGGAGCAGTGACCCCACAAGAGACTGACCCAGACTTGCCTGTGAGTGTCCAGGAGTCTCCAGCAGAGGCGTGGGTTGGTGGTGGTCTGCTGCAGGGTTAGGGGCACTGGGTGTAGCAGTACATGCATGGGATCTTTGAAGGAGGTCACCATTATCTTCATTACCTCCACCATAGTTTGGCCCCAGGTAAAGAGCAGGGAGGGAACACAGCTCCACCCATCAACAGAAAATTGGATTAAAGATTTACTGAGCAAGGGCCCGAATATCAGAACAAGACCCAATCTCCCCCTCAGTCAGTCTCTCCCATCAGGAAGCTTCCATAAGCCTCTTAACCTTCTCCACCAGAGGGCAGACAGAGTGAAAACCACAATCACAGAAAACTAGTCAATCTAATCCCATGGACCACAGCCTTGTCTAACTCAAAGAAACAATGAAACATGCCGTGTAGGGCCACCCAAGACAGACGGGTCATGGTGGAGAGTTCTGACAAATGTGGTCCACTGGAGAAAGGAATGGCAAACCACTTCAGTATTCTTGCCTTGAGAACCCCATGAACAGTATCAAAAGGAAAAAAGATAGGACACTGAAAGATGAACTCCCCAGGTCGGTAGGTGCCCAATATGCTACTAGAGATCAGTGGAGAAATAACTCCAGAAAGAATCAAGAGACAGAGCCAAAGCAAAAACAACACCCAGTTGTGGATGTGCGTGGTGATAGAAGCAAGGCCCGATGCTGTAAAGAGCAATATTGCATAGGAACCTGGAATATTAGGTCCATGAATCAAGGCAAATTGGAAGTGGTCAAAATAAAATGATAATAAATCTAAATTCAAATGTTAAATTAAGAGAAATATAAAACATTTATTAACTACCAAATATATATAAAAAAATAAAGAGCAGTTAGCTCTTTACAAATATAATAGAACTTAATATATATATTTCAAGGTTTCACACACAGGCCTTATTTACAGAAATTCTAACAATAATAATTAAATCAAGACCAATTCCTCAGAAATTTAAAATTAGCCTTCTTAGAATGGTATTAAATTATTTATTCAAAGGAAATTTTACATTGAGCCCAAATTCAGTATCTAATATACGGGTTGCTTAAGATTTGTTTCATTCTAACTGGCAGAATTCTAGAGTCTATAATTAAGAAAAAGGTTTATTTTAAATATTACATTCAATATTTCTTCTTTAAAATTGACTTTACTTCTCGTTACTTCATGTACTGTAAAAAAGTCAGCAATCCCCTAAGATTTTGGGAAAACTGCCTGAGTGTTTCAACTTTATGTCTCAGTGTTCTCTGTTCAGTTCAGCTCAGTTCAGTTGCTCAGTTGTGTCAGACTCTTTGTGACCCCATGATCTGCAGCACACCAGGCCCCTCTGTCCCTCACCAACTCCTGGAGTCTACCCAAACCCATGTCCATTCAGTCGGTGATGCCATCCAGCCATCTCATCCTCTGTTATCCCCTTCTCCTCCTGCCCTCAATCTTTCTTAGCATCAGGGTCTTTCCAAATGAGTCAGCTCTTCGCATCAGGTGGCCCAAGTATTGGAGTTTCAGCTTCAACATCAGCCCTTCCAATGAACACCCAGGACTGATCTCCTTTAGGATGCACTGGTTGGATCTCCTTGCAGTCCAAGGGACTCTCAAGAGTCTTCTCCAACACGACAGTTCAAAAGCATCAATTCTTTGGTGCTCAGATTTCTTTATAATCCAACTCTCACATCCACACATGACCACTGGAAAAATCATACCCTTGACTGGACGGACCTTTGTTGACAAAGTAATGTCTCTGCTTTTTAATATGCTGTCTAGGTTGGTCATAACTTTCCTTCAAAGGAGTAAGCATCTTTTAATTTCATTGCTGCAATCACCATCTGCAGTGATTTTGGAGCCTCAAAAAATAAAGTCAGACACTGTTTACACTGTTTCCCCATCTATTTCCCATGAAGTGATGGGACCGGATGTCATGATCTTAGTTTTCTGAATGTTGAGCTTTAAGCCGACTTTTTCACTTTCCTATTTCACTTTCATCAAGAGGCATTTTAGTTCCTCTTCACTTTCTGCCATAAGGGTGGTGTCATTTGCATATCTGAGGTTATTGATATTTCTCCCAGCAATCTTGATTCCAGCTTGTGCTTCTTCCAGCCCAGCATTTCTCATGATGTACTCTGCATATAAGTTAAATAAGCAGGGTGACAATTTACAGCCCCTACATACACCTTTCCCTATTTGGAACCAGTCGGTTGTTCCATGTCCAGTTCTAATTGTTGTTTTCTGACCTGCATACATATTTCTCAAGAGGCAGGTCAATTGGTCTGGTATTCCCATCTCCTTCATAATTTTCCACAGTTTATTGTGATCCACATAGTCAAAGGCTTTGGCATAGTCAATAAAGCAGAAATAGATGTTTTTCTGAAACTCTCTTGCTTTTTTGACGATCCAGCGGATGTTGGCAATTTGATCTCTGGTTCCTCTGCCTTTTCTAAAACCAGCTTGAACATCTGGAATTTCACGGTTCACGTATTGCTGAAGCCTGGCTTGGAGAATTTTGAGCACTACTTTATTAGTGTGTCAGATGAGTGCAATTGTGCAGTAGTTTGAGCATTCTTTGGCATTGCTTTTCTTTGGGATTGAAATGAAACTGTACAGACTGTATTAGTCTATCACAAACGTCATATTTATCATTAAGTTTCAGTTTTAATGCTACTTTTATACAATTTTAATAATTTCCAGTTGTTAGTTGATAGCATATAGAAAAACAATAGATTACTACTGTTATTGTTTTACCCTGTCATTGTACAAAATTTGCTTACTAGTTCCAGTAGCTATTATATGCATTATTCAGGTGGTTTTGTAGTTTTTTTAAGGGTTTTCTTACATCCCTGCTTAAATAGTCTGCAAAGAAATGTTTTATTTTCCATGTCATTTACATCTTTTTCTTGTCAACTTGTAATCATCAGGACATTCACTAGGTTGTAGAACAGAAATGATGACAGTATACTTGCCTTGTTCCAGATATTAAAAGGAATGTATTCAATGATACCAGCTCAAATTTTGTTTCTGTTGTTGTTTTCTGTTTCATCTTGTTTTCATAGATAGCTTTTATTAGATTGAGGGATTTTCTTGCATGTCTGGTTTTCTGATCTTTTATAATGAATGGATAGAAAATAGCATTATTATTGAGATGACTGCATTATTTTTCCCATTATTCTCTTTATTTGGTGAATTACATGATTGATCTTTCAAATATTATGATATCCTCACATTTCTTAGACAAACTGTACTTGTCCATGGTGTATTATTACATCATATTTAGATGGAATAGCATACAAATGGATTTCACTAGCAAATTTATCAAATTTTAGCAAACTGAAATTTTTATTTTTTTCCTATATTTGTTCATGAAAGATATTGGTCTGTAGATTTATTTTGCCAATATCTTTGTCTAGTTTGCCTTAAAGATATTTTCTGATAAAGTGTAGATGTTTTAGCATTCATATTGAATATTATTTTATTAGTTACATTTTTATTTATGTATTTTGTATTCATTGTATATTTTTATAGTGTACACTTAGATAAACTAGAAATTAATGAGCAGGGTGAATACAGACACAGAAACCCAAATTTCTAAGACTGCAACCCAAATGTTTGTATATATGGGTGGATATAGACAAGATAGTATAAACACCAGAAAGAATGAGGGTCAGGGAAAAATTAGCAGTGAACGTTTAATCCTGTTTTCCATTCTAAACTCTACAAAAGATGATGAAACAGAAATTGCTACTATTAGACATGTGAAGGGGAGCAACAGCTAATATTTTGCATGTATATTTTTCATACTTTGCCATGATGAATAAATATCTACCACAAGTTTACTGGTCTACATTAGGTGGTGGCAATCCCGAGAAGATAAGAGAATAGGACTGCTATGGGATATAGAAACTTAATTTTTAGTGAATGTATGTGTGTATTAGTGATTCAGTTGTGTCTGACTGTTTGCAACCCCATGGATTGTAGCCTGCCAGGCTCATCTGTCTGTGGGATTCTCCAAGTAAGAATACTGGAGTGGGTTGTCATTTCCTTCTCCAAGGGATCTTCCCAACCCAGATATTGAACCCACGTCTTCTGCACTCCAGGCAGATTCTTTACCATCTGAGCTACCAAGATCCACAGTCATTAGCCATGCAAGCCAGGTGAGGCATATCACCCCTCCTAGTAACCTTGGTGGCCAAACTATATGCAGCCAAAATTGGGTCTGAGAGCTAATGCTCTTTGTCAACAGTGCTGCTTCTCCGATAGGTGAACAATCATAATCCCCTTTCTTCCATTTCAGGAGTTCAACTCCTGTCATGGGTGAAGAACAAGAGAATAAAGAAAGTGAAGAAGTTTTGAAAGACTACGTACTTATTCCAAATATCCTAAACTATGATACATCATTACTAAAAGTGATAAGTAAATTTGAATGAAAAGTTATTGTATTAGCCGGAGAGTGGTGGCTCAGAGGTTAAAGCATCTACCTCCAATGCGGGAGACCCAGGTTCGATTCCTGGGTCGGGAAGATCCCCTGGAGAAGGAAACGGTAACCCACTCCAGTATTCTTGCCTGGAGAATCCCATGGACGGAGAAGCCTGGTAGGCTACAGTCCACGGGGTCGCAAAGAGTCGGACACAACTGAGCGACTGAACAGAACAGAACAGTACCACAATAAATGATCTTTTCCAGCAGATTATGGCCTCAAGAGTTAAAGCTAAACTAAGTTCATAAATCTAAGTTTTATAAAATATTCTTTTTCACATTTGGGTGGCAGTTATAAATCATGCCCTTCACATGTAGAATCCAGGTATTCTCAAATAACCTTATTCTATTTAACATTATAAAGATGTTTTTCCCTTTACACAATCTCTACTTAATACTTTCTTCAAATCTCTCTATGGTCTAAAATGTATATGATTCTTCCTTCATAGCAAATAGCAGTAGAGAAAGAAATTCACAGTGATGCAGATTATTCAGTCGAAGCATCTGAAAATTTGACTTGACAAGTAATTATCATATGTATTTTTGCATAGCAGGCAGTCCTCTAGCTGACAAACAGATTGAGTTCCAAAAGTTCATTTGCTTGGAGATTTTGAAAACTCAGAACATATTTTCCCTCTAGGAACAATGTTGGATGTGGTGGTTAGGTTATTATACAAGATTGAAAAGCCCATCAAATCCATAGTTAGTTAAAATTAATTTAATAAATATTTATTGAACACTTGTGGTAGGCACTGCTTGTGTTAGGCTCTGAGGATACAAAGATTTAAAAGTGTGTGTGCACAAAACCATGATATCTATGAGTTATTAATATATGTATGCAGTACAGAAATACTTACTGAGCACCCAAATTAGATGCTGGGCATATAATATGAGCAAACCAAGGCTTTGCTTTCAAGGAGCATGTTTGAAGTAGAAGGAGAATGGATATTGACTTGACTAAGCTAAGTGTTACTGAAATGGTTTTGGAAGGAAGGCTGTGGATGCTGTAAATGTTAATAAGAGAGGACACTGCCCTTGTTTTGTGGGTGATTTCCCAGGAGAAAGCTGATATATGAAGAATTATTGGGGTTTACCTGAACTAAATATGGGAAGAGTGGGAAGAGAGTGATTTCCTGGCATGTCTATAAGTCCTTAGGGGAGAGAATGCATTTAGAGGAGTTCCAGCAGTTATGCATCTTGGGTTGACTACACATAAGCAATGAACAAATAGATGAAATATACATAAGTTGGGGATTGCCTAATAATTAGGTTATGTTGTATAAGTACTTTAAAAAATCTAGCTGAATTGAAGAGTATTCAATTAGGTATCCTGTCACATCCCTAGAGGAAAATACGGTTCGTAAGCTTTGCCAAAAGTCCTGATCCAGTACATGGGGATAACTGGAAGGTGATTTTTACCTTGTCTTTTGGCTCTTTTATTCCTGAATAGAACCTTTTGTGAGTGAGCCATGATTTCACTGTCAGATAGAGTCTAGGCTGTGTACTGTGAAGAAAGAAAGTGAAAGTGTTAGTCACTCAGTCGTGTCCAGCTCTTTGTGACCCCAAGGACTAGAGCCCACCAGACTCCTCTGTCCATGGAATTCTCCAGGCAAGAATACGAAAGTGGGTTGCCAATCCCCTCTCCAGGGGATCTCCCAGGGCCAGGGATCAAACCCAGGTCTCCTACACTGCACGCAGATTCTTTAACATTTGAGCCAGCAGGGACGCCCCAGATTGTGACAACACTGCAGTGTTGTCGTATGATGTCCGATTTGCCAATATGCTATAAGGCATGTGTTAGATACAGCAATGCCGGCACTGAACTATAGTTTGCTCCCCTCTGACATTGACTCTGGACTTGGCCCTAGGACTCCCTTTGGCCAAAAGGATATTAGCAAACACGACACAAGTAGAAATCTGACAGGAACTCACACAGTGGGAGTTGTCCTTTCTTGCTGCTGGAAATTCTTCCTGTTAGTGTATAAGTTGGAGTTAACCTACTGAAAGCATGTACTCTAATCCATAGCCAGCCCCAACTGCCACACTGTATATGAATCCACCTTAGAACATGCAGCCTCATTTGTGTTGCCAGGTAACTCATTCAGATGAGGGCAGTAGAACAGTCCAGATGTATCTAGCACAAGATGTTGACCGACATGATTGTGAAGTGGCAGTTATTTAGGCCACCATGTCTTGGCATGATAGGTTACAGAGCTGCAAACCACTGTGATGGCATTCACAAAAATGTATGGGGAAATCAAATTACCCATTTTCTAGAATCCAAGTTCTTATTGGCTTGACAAGATCCCTTACAAATGAAAGTGGGAAAAAATTACAAGTTATCTTTGTGCACCACTAGTAAAACCTCTAGCTCTTGGTATCACATGGGATTTCTTAAAATGTCATAAAATTTGTTAATGTCACATCATTTATTTATCCACTCACTCTTCATCCTTTCATTCATTAACAATAACCATTGAATAGCCACCACAAGTCACATTGTTCTCACTGATTTTAATATAAAAGTAAAGAAGACATTGCCACTCTGTCTTCAGGTCTTCCCTTCCATCAGGAAGAGACACAGATAGATGTGCATTTATACTACAAGATTAAATGGGTTGTGAAAGATCTAGGACCCCCTGGGACAAAGGCTTCTGGAGATGACTTCCTGTAAAAAGGAATATTTCAGCTAAATCTGCCTCCAGAGTCTAAGCTTATAACCATTTACACATGTAGCTCAGATCATTATAAAATGACTGTGTTGTAAGTAGCAATTACCCTATTACAATGGTATTTTAACTTCTAATATTAATAATGTAAAGATGAAACAGAAGTTATTCTGTGTCTTTATACTCATCAGTCTTAGATCTAGGGTATCCAAAAATATTCAGGATTTATTTAAAAGGTCCATGTTGAAACTCAGACTGCTCCAAGTGTTAAGATTAAACTATGAAATGCTACAAATATTCCGATGCCATTTTTCCCCAGATATAAAATCTTTTATAGCAGCCTGAAACCATGCTAATAAACCAAACTCAGCAAATCAATGGAAGAAGTCAGGCTTGAAATAGTTAGGTCAGCCACAGTAAGGCCAAAACTTTCTCTTGCACTGAGGCTGCCAGTAATAAACTGTAATCAAATTTGCAGTTCAATTATGGGAAAAGGAAGGATGCCATCTACATGCTTGGTCTTCCTGGACTACTTTCAGCTAACAGGTTTCATTTTGTTCATTCACATACAATATCCATGTCTTTGCCAAAACGTGCATAATAACCCTCCTGATTTTCAACAGCATGGAATCATCATAGGTTTCAAGAACCTCTCATGCTACGCCAGCAACATGTTTGTTTCACAATGCTCTCTCATAGAAATTTAAGATTTACACATTAATCTCCTTAAAAATACCTTTCAAATAGTTTGAAAATACCTTTCAACTGTTTGATAAGCATATGGAAATATATGTGTGTGTATTCTAATAGATCTCAAACAAGATTATGACATGTGTATGTCAGTCACTCAGTTGTTTCTGACTTTGCAACCCCGTGGACTTTAGCCTGCCAGGCTCCTCTGTCCACAGAACTCGCCAGGTAAGAATACTGGAGTGGGTAGCTATTCCCTTCTCTAGGAGATTTTTCCAAACCAGGGATTGAACCCCGGCTCTCCTGCACAGCAGGCAGATTCTTTACCATCTGAGTCACCAGAGAAGCCCATGACACGTGTATAAATAGCCATAAACATTGCTTGAATACTCCTTTTAGCAGTTGTATACAGATAAAAGAATACTTATTTATGTGCATAAGTATACAGACTTTCTATGCATTATTACCTGAACAAAAATAAACAAAGCTTATATGTCCCATGTTTACCTGTTATGGAATTCAAATTCCAAGTCATTAGTACCCTTGAATTCTACTTTTCAATTTTTCCAGTTCATAAATGATTACCAGTAAGTTCTCATCAATTAGCTATCTTTTCTCTTCTTTCTCTGTTCAATGTCTATATCTATCAAAAGCCGCTCTCAGACATCATAAATGTGTGTGAATTTGTGTGTGAAACAAAGAGAGACAGAAAGATAGAGAAACAGAGGCAGGGAGAGAGACAGAGACAAAGAGGGTAATAATCAATAACCAGAAGGGCAGAAGAAGAAGCAATTAAAATAGCAGCAATGAGACAGGGTCACTGACAAACTTGCTATCACCTTTTCAATAGTGTTGGAATGATGGACATACAGATGCAAAAAATATGACCACATATAAATCTCATCTCATATAAAAATTAGCTCACAATGGATTATAATATACAGTAATAATCTATAAAACTTTTAGAGGAAACAGGAGAAAATCTTCACTATTAGGAGTTAGGCAAATAGCTTTTTAGCATGACACCAAAACCATGTTCCTTAAAAAAGCTGATAAATTGGACTTTACAAAAATTGAAAGTATTTCCCCGTGAAAGACACAGATAATGAAAAAATAACAATAAGACAACTACATACAGAGAAATAAGTATCCAACACAATCTTGTATTAAGTATGTGTAACTCTCAAAATGCTACAAGAAACATAAAAACTCAATTTAAAAAACAGTGAACAGATATGAATATTTTACCAAAGAGGACATATCAATAGCAAATACAAACATGAAAAAATATTCAAGACTGTTAGGAAATATCAAAATGCAAATTAAAAGTATATGAAATATTACTACATCCCTCTTAGAATAGTTTAAATTTAAAAACAGGAAAACATCAAGTAAAAAAAGAAACTAAGTGTTGGTATATATGTGGAGCAACTGGAACTCATACATTGTTGATTGAGAAGGCAAAACTGTTAAAAGCAAATTGGAAAATAACATGAAATTTTCTCATGAAGTTAAATTTACACTTATGGCATTGACTGAGAAATCCTACTCCATGGTATTTACTGTACATAATTAAAACTTGGACACAAAAATCTGTTCATGAACAATTCTTTTATAATTGCCCCAAATTGGAAACAACCCAAATGTTGCTCTTAAGAAGACTAGTTTGTTTTTTTTTTGCTTTCTTTTGTTTTTGACATCTTATAATTTGTTATTGAAACCTGGGCTACTACGTACTAAGAACTGAGGTAAATAGGCCTTTAGCGTTGAGATTTTATGCTAATATGGGCGGCAGTTGAGCTGTGTTTAATATTTGCCACCTGTACTTGTCTGAGGTTTCAATATCCTCTCCAGTTATTTTTCTTTTCCCTTAAATCTCCTTTAGAGGGCATGGCTGCTAAGTCACTTCAGTCATGTCTGATTCTTTGCAACGCTATGGGCTATAATCTGCCAGGTTCCTCTGTCCATGGGATTTTCCAGGGAAGAATACTGGAGTATGTTGCCATGCCCTCCTCCAGTGGAATCTTCCCAACTCAGGGATCAAACCCACATCTCTTATATCTTCTGCTATGGAAAGCAGGTTCTTTACAACTATCACTACCTATGAAGGCCCTTAAATGGAGTAGGTACCTTCAACTCTTTTAGGTTCAGTTCAGTTCAGTCTCTCAGTTGTGTCCGACTCTTTGTGACCCCATGGAATGCAGCACGCCAGGTTTCCCGGCCCATCACCAACTCCCAGAGCTTACTCAAACTCATGTCCATTGAGTCGGTGATGCCATCCAACCATCTCATCTCCTGTCATCCCCATCTTCTCCCACCTTCAATCCTTCCCAGCATCAGGGTCTTTTCAAATGAGTCAGTTCTTTGCATCAAGTGGTCAAAGTATTGGAGTTTCACCTTCAGCATCAGTCCTTCCAAAGAATATTCAGGATTGATTTCTTTAGGATTGATTGATTGAATCTCCTTGAAGTTCAAGGGACTCTCCGAAGTCTTATCCAACACCACATTTCAAAAGCATCAATTCTTCAGCGCCCAGATTTCTTTAGAGTCCAACTCTCACATCCATACATGACTACTGGAAAAAACATAGCCTTGATTAGATGGACCTTAGTTGGCAAAGTAATGTCTCTGCTTTTTAATATGCTGTCTAGGTTGGTCATAACTTTCCTTCCAAGGAGTAAGTGCCTTTTAATTTCATGAATGCAGTCACTATCTCAAGTGGTTTTGGAGCCCCCAGATATAAAGTCTGTCATTGTTTTCAATGTTTCCCCATCTATTTGCCATGAAGTGATGGAACCAGACGCCATGATCTTAGTTTTCTGAATGTTGAGCTTCAAGCCAACGTTTTCACTCTCCTCTTTCACTTTCATCAAGAGACTCTTTAGGTTTTTTTCACTTTCTGCCATAAGGGTGGTGTCATCTGCATATCTGAGGTTATTGATATTTCTCCTGGCAATCTTGATTCCAGCTTGTGCTTCATCCAGCCCAGTGTTTCTCATGACGTACTCTGTATATAAGTTAAATAAGCAGGATGACAATATACATCCTTGATGTACTTATTTCCTTATTTGGAACCAGTCTTTTGTTCCATGTCCAGTTTTAACTGTGCTTCCTGACCTTCAAATAGATTTCTCAAGAGGCAGGTCAGGTGGTCTGGTATTCCCATCTTTTTAAGAATTTTCCACAGTTTGTGGTGATCCACAGAGTTGAAGGATTTGGCATAATCAATAAAGCAGAAGTAGATTTATTTTGGAACTCTCTTGCTTTTTTGATAATCTCACAGATGTTGGTGATTTGATCTTTGGTTCCTTTGCCTTTTCTAAAACCAGCTTGAGCATCTGGAAGTTTATGGTTCATGTACTGTTGAAGCCTATCTTGGAGAAATTTGAGCATTACTTTGGTAACGTGTGAGATGATTGCAATTGTGCAGTAGTTTGAGCATTCTTTGGCATTGCCTTTCTTGGGGATTGGAATGAAAACTGACATTTTCCAGTCTCGTGGCCACTGCTGAGTTTTCCAAATTTGCTGGCACATTGAGTGCAGCACTTTCACAGCATCATATCTTAGGATTTGAAAAAGCTCAGCTGGAATTCTATCACCTGCACTATCTTTGCTCATAGTAATGCTTCCTAAGGCCCGCTTGACCTCGCATTCCAGGATGTCTGGCTCTAGGTGAGTGATCATACCATCGTCCTTATCTGGGCTGTGAAGATCTCTTTTATATAGTTCTTCTGTGTATTCTTGTCACCTCTTAATATCTTCTGCTTCTGTTAAATCCATACCTGTTAAGTCCATGTCCTTTATTGTGCCCATCTTTGCAGGAAATGTTCCCTTGGTATCTTTAATATCCTTGAAGAGATCTCTAGTCTTTCCTATTTTAGCTGTAATCCACAGTATTATACTGAAGCACAGTTGATGATTTTAAGGTGTGAGTAGACTGATGCTAAAGCTGAAACTCCAATACTTTGACCACCTCATGCGACGAGTTGACTCACTGGAAAAGAGTCTGATGCTAGGAGGGATTGGGGGTGGGAGGAGACGGGGACGACAGAGAATGAGATGGCTGGATGGCATCACCGACTCGATGGACATGAGTTTGAGTGAACTCCGGGAGTTGGTGATGGACAGGGAGGCCTGGCGTGCTGTGATTCATGGGGTCGCAAAGAGTCAGACATGACTGGGCGACTGAACTGAACTGAACTGAAGAGAAAATGTTGCCAAATTCTATGACTAAGTCTCAGTTCTTTAGTGGACCTATGTCCTTAGGATCTCATCTTTACAGGTATCTGTCAGTTTTGGTTTCTCGTTAGGTGATAAAGGAAGGCTTGAGGAGACTGGAATCAAGTAATTTCCCTTCTCTGATGTTGGATATGCTGCTAGCCCTGTCTCAGTGGTCCTTTGCTATGGAGAATGCACTCAATATATTTGGAAATGGTTAACTTTCCCATTTCTTTGCAAGAAATAGGAACACTTTTTACTTGGCCCTTCACTTGTGAGAACCTAGTGGATTTCCATGAGGTAAATCCACAAAAATATAGGTGCCTCCATAACACTGCAGTCCCAAGATTTTATCACCCTCATAGTGGTCTACACTTTTTCTTGTTGTTGTTGTGTAGTTGCTAAGTTATGTCCAACTGTTTTGCAAACCCATGGACTGTAATCCACCAGGCTTCTCTGTCTGTAAGATTTCCCAGGCAAGAACACTGAAGTGGGTTGCCATTTCCTTCTCCACAGGATCTTCTCCACCCAGGAACTGAAATCACATCTTCTGCATTGCAGGCAGATTCTTTACCACTCAGCCACCAGGCAAGCCCCTTACCTCCAGCAATTTGTCAAAGATATTATTTAAATGTTCTTACTAGTTTATGTTTCCAGTGGCTTTCATCCCAGGCAAGCTGATCTAACGTTGGGTCTGATCCTCTGTCTTCACCTGTCTCACCAGATCTCAGGGTGACACTATACCTTGTGATCTCAATATCTGATGTGCGTACTCAGTTGTGTCCAACTCTTTGGGACCTCTTGAGACCCCATGGACTATAGCCCACCAGGGTCCTCTGTCCATGGAATTTTCTAGGCAAGAATACTGGAGTGGGTTGCCATTTCCTTCTCCAGGGGAATCGTTTCAGCCCAGGGATCAAATCCGAAACTCTTGTGTCTCTGATAGGTGAAAGAAAATGCTGGTTTTCATTTTTTTCATCTTCTTCTCTTGCAGATGTAAATAACAACTTCCAAGCTGTTAAAAACTGAAACTGAAAGTTCCATTACATTTTCAAAACATGAAGACTCTTTACTCTCTCTTTCCTTTTTTTGAATTTATATGTATGTGTGTGCATGTAATTTCTCAGAATCTTATAACTCTTACAGACTTTGAGATATTTTTGAGACTTTTTTCTGTGTTTTTTTCTAGATATAACTTAATTTTCTAAATTGCTAGTAACTATTCTTTTAGGGAGTAAGTCTATTTGTTGAATTTTTAAATTTTGGTTCTAAAATTTTCACTGAATTAATTTATTATAGAGCTTAAGTTTCTAGTCATATTAATCTTCCCTATTATTTCTTGACCATATTACTATCATTTATTTTTAAGTTCATATATTGATATAATCAATATATCTCTGTTTTCTTTACCTTATTAATCCCTTATTTGTTTATTTTTTAAACTAAATGTCAGACATTATTTATTTTAGAACAGTCTAGAAACAACCTAGATGAATTATTTCCCTTCAGAGATGATTGACTTTTTCTGACAAGAAGTTAAAAATTGGGTAGATCACCCTATTCTGCCTAGGACTAAGATGGTTTAAATCTGAGCTTCAGCCCTTTTGAAGTCAAAACTTAGAATCTGCATATCCAACTAGGCATTTTCTATTTGGATGCCCTGGACCCAAACTCCCAACTTTTCTTTTACCTTCACTGTGAGAATGTCAAAAGCCCTATTTAAGTTTTTAACTTTTAGTTGTCCATTTCTGCTTGGATTTTTAGGCTCTCACCTCATGCAGCTTACAAATTGGTCAATGCTTAGAGGGTAAAAACAGTATACATTCTTAAAATTACTTCTCTGTTTTTCCTTTTGGATCTTGTTTCTTCAAATTTTAATTTTCTTTTCAGGGAAAAAATTTCCCCACAGACTTGTGAATTCCTTGAGATTCTCTGATATCTGGCTTTCTGCTTATGCTCTGAGCCCTGAACCACCTTAGAACCAGAAAATACCTTGAAGTAAAACACAACAAGTGGTGCTGTACTCATCTCAATGCAAAAATAAAAATAAAAATTTACTTATTTCATAAGTTATTGCATGACTAACTTACCTCCATTATCTGTATTCACCTGTCTCACCATATCTATTTAAATTTTTAAAAACAAACTTGCTCTCAATTTTATCTTTATAATGTATTCACACACGAAGATTTTCATTTGTGTTTTACCTTTTATAGAATTTTATATAAATTAATTTCTTTATATGTTATTTTTCCTTATTTTATGCTACCATGAAATAAGGTTAATTTTACTGACACCAGATCTAGAACATGACTGTTGCATGGTGAACTTGCTGCATTACAGTTTAAAAAAAAAAAAACAAAACAGACTAGTGTGTATCAACCTATGAAACTGTTATTACTGATTTATGGTCATATTTTAAATAGCATCCCATTATACTTTTTCTTTTCTCAATGCACCTGAAGTGATACCTTTAAATAACATATCTTATTTCATTCATAAAGCTCAATTTAGCTTTATGTTCTATAAAGACAAAAATAACTGCTTCTTCAAGAAAATAAAGACAATTGTCATTATGAACAAGATGGCTTAATACATTAAACATATTAATATTTCCTTTATATGACAATGCAAAAAATAAAACAAAATATAAGTACTGAGAAATGTTCCCACTAAAATTTAAATAATTTAAAATATCACCTACCTGAATTTTAAAGTATGAATTCAAGTGAAAACTAAATTTTGATAGAATAAAAACTGCAAAGAATGTTAAAGGCTAAGCCATACAACAATGTTTTTTTTTTTAATTAACTGAATTGGGCATGTAAATAATGAAATTTGACAAAGATTTTATATAGTTAGAGATAAGATTTTTTCCTTTCATTTTTAAATATGTTAAGCATATCAAAATAAAAAAACACTATCTATATTATGGTAAACATATAAAAATAAAAGGATACTATCTGTATTTTATAAAATGTCTCTGAGTCAAATTTTGCTTTCTAAAACTCATATTTCATTTGCAAAATTAATCCTTATTTAATCAAAATAATTTTATTTCTATGTTATATTTTGAAGCACTTACAATACTGAATATTTTTCCATCTAAATAGTTGAATAATGTTTACAGTAATGCCAGATATAGCATCCTCTACAAATATATTTTTTCCAAGCACTGAAAATAACATTTTCTCTAAATTTTATAGCAACTCTGAATAAGGCATATGTATCAGCCCCATTTTTGAGAATGTTGAGGTTTTTAGGTTGGCAAAAGTCATAGAGCAGATAAGGCTGGATGTCCATGATTCCAAATTCTGTTAAAAAACATGGGCATCTTTTCAGTGATGTTAGTGCTAATTTTGAAAGCTCAACAAGATCCTTTCCTATACATTTAAAATAATACAAACTCCATGAAAATGAAATGTGATACTCTTTCATTGTTTGCATAAAATATCTGATGTTTCAGGGTTTCAAATGAGGCTGTTCCTTATAACACCTTTGAAACAATCGTGCCACCTGCAGTCATTAACTTGAAAGCCTTGAATTTATAAATGCAGAGTAATACATGATTTGGGAATGGAACAAGGTGTAGTGAAACATTATCCGAAAATCCACTGTTTTCTGAATTATCACAATTATACTTATTGCAATTCATCTCTTGGTATGTTGAATATATCTGATAAATGTGACCTCTGAGAGTTTCAGTAGTCTATTGTGTCAAGCTTTTGTGTTGACCAATCTTTTTCAAGCCAATGAGTATTCTACAAACCAGATATAAAAGCAGCTGTCACAGAGTAAAGCAAATTAAAGAGGTAAGTTTTTTGTTTTTTTTTTAAGAGCAAGCAGAGGGTAATTGTGTTGAAGTTGCTTTAAAATGTGCACATCTAAAATTATCTTGAGTCCCGAAGTGTTTCATCTGCTTTCTAATTTTCTACAAGATGCTTTTAATATTTTGAGATTTATATTAAACCACAGGGGTCTGAAAGAATTCAGGAACTCTTGCATATGCATCAGAAATAAACAATCAAATTAATAAAAGAAAATCACAATTTAGATGTTAGTTGCTATAAATTTCACTGTTATTCCTTTTTAACTAGAGCTTGTAGTTTTCTAATTCTAGCACAGAAATTACACTGATACAACAACACTGAAGAAGCTGTCACATTCAAACTTTCTCTTCAGCTTGTAGCATATGTGAAAGTTCTAAATTTCGGTCATAATCAACTAGTTGCTTTAAATAATAATAATTCAGTCATTTGGGGTACCTGCTCTTTTGTTTCCTACAAAATTAAATACCAAAAGTACTGAAATCTCAATGACTTGGATGATTTCTCTTCTATTTAGATAGGTTCTATTCTTTGGAATATAGCTACAACTTATAGAACTATCAGTAGCTATTGAAACTAAATTAATTTTAAAACAAATCAAATTGTTGCTAATGAAATTGTCATTAATTCCACATTGTGAAGGGAAGTGTAACCATAAATGAAGACCCAGATACTGAATTTAGATGAATTATTTCATTTATAGCTTGTCTCAAATCAATTTTTCTCCTTTCAAAAAGAAAGCTCTAAAACTCTTGACCACGTTATATAGGCTATTCTTTATATCACTGAAAACACAGATATGTATACCACATATGTGATTTTTTCCTACCAAAATTGTACTCTCACTAGTACAATTTTCATTAAGACAAAACTTGACTCAAAACACAGTTGAAGAACAAAAGTAAAAGATAAAGGCTAGATAAAGTATAATCTCTGCAGTGTTTACATATCTTTATACCTAAACTTGGAGAAGGAAATGGCAACCCACTCCAGTGTTCTTGCCTGGAGAATCCCAGGGAAGGGGGAGCCTGGTGGGCTTCCGTCTATGGGGTCACACAGAGTCGGACACGACTGAAGTGACTTAGCAGCAGCAGCAGCATACCTAAACTCTGCAATATTCCCTAGATGGTCAGATATCTCAGTCATATTATACCAAGTATTTTATGTGATACAAGGTGGTAAATGCAAATGAAAGAATACCCTGTTGAAGCAAATTGCAGAGATTTTTTTTTTCTGCATTGTTATATGGGGTAAAATAAGCACTAATGGCTGTATTTATTTAATAAATTGCAATACAATACACATCCCTACAGTACAAGATTTCAAAATCTGGGATCCATCTGAAGGAGACTTTTTAGAACAACATGGAAGAGTCTTTCCATATTTAATTTTTATAGATAGAATTAGTCCACATAAAATAAAATATATGTTAAAATTTGTATCCTTATTTAAAGTAAAGTGAGTGATAATACTATCTGAGGACATAGCATCTTTTTCATCAGTCCAAAATACTTATCAGATATACTAAGTCATCAGTCACTGTGGTGAAAAAGATTTTTGTGTGTCTAATTTCAAAGGTTCTGAAAGCAAATGATATAAAAAAGAAAAAGATCAGTGGGCAAAGTGTTATCAGAAATAGTCCTAAGATTTCTTCTTCTTTATAGCAAAATAAATGACCTCAAATTTTTAAACAGTATTTTTCAGCTGTATTATATGTATATAAAAGTAAGTCATCTAGTATGTACTTGCTGAATTTTCATACACTGAAGACATACATGTAATCAATATTTGTATCACTTACCTATAAATTTACAAATTGTAATAGTATATATGGATAATCATAAACTGAGAACTGTCATCCCCCTTTCCATTTTTTTTTTTTTTGGTAGAGAAACTATGTTAAATGTAAAAAAGTCATCTGAATTCCCAAGAGATCATGAGAAGGAAGGGCCTTTACAATTTGAAAATGTCTCCGCCATATTTATTTACATTTTCTGATTTTGTCCACGTTTTTGAAGGATAGCAATCAAAGCCTGCAACATAACATTCCACAGAGAGACAACTCACACTAAAAACTAAATCACAAGTAACCGAAATTCAAAGGCTGGAGAGAAGTCACAAGCAATTTGGAACTGGCAAGTTATATTGTTAAAATTATATTGAGACTTAACTATCATATTAAATAACTATTGTTATAAACTAGGACTGAAGAAGTTGAATGTGTAAAGATCTTGAAACCAGAAGAATGTGGTTTGGCTCTGTCATTTATTGGTCGTGGAGCCTTGGATTTTAGTTTTCTAGATAGTGAGGGAGGGAAAATGGAGTATAGTTAGAAAGACATTGCTTAGCATAGTATATGCAATCAATCTATTTCACGTGTACCTACACAAACTTCTACATCCTCACCATACCCTCCACTCCCACACACACATCACATACATCCTCAGCAGGGTTCCAAATTTGTATTTTTAGTGGAACTCTCTTAAGTGAAAGGAAAATAGTCCTGAGTAAAATCTTTCTAAAATCATAAATACTGATTGATCACCAAATCTGATCTCATAAAATTGGCAATGCCAAAAATCTTAACTAGGAGCTTTAACTTAATCAGGAACTGAAACTATCTCTTGGGTTACAGAATTTCCTCAATCATAGGGTTCAGTATAAACTGTATGGTGGCTTTCACTGCTATTACTTTCTCTGAATGATTATGGAGCAGAAGAAATTCAGGTATCATAAGAGCATAAACTCTGCCCCACTTCTTTCTTACAAGAGGTAACTGAAAATTTACTTACTTCTTATTTACTTACTTACTTCCTATTTAAGTGATGCATTTATAAAATCTGATCTCAAATACTTACCATTTTGAATTCTAAATTTCACACTTCCTCCTCCAATTCCTCTTACTCCACTCCCCATCTCATATACCATTTAGAGTTTATGACCGTTTTTTTGGCTTGTTTATTTACCACTTACTTTCAATTACTGAACTAATATTTAAAATGTCTAATTTTTCATCCCATCATAATTTGAAATGAGAGGATTTATAGTCAGGGTCTATATTCTTAAATAATTTGTCTACATACACTCACACAGAGAAGCATATTTAAGACAAGACGCATCTTTCTGTTAACTACTTCCACAGCACCCTGTTGCTTCATATCATTAATCACAATTAACTAGTAAATTAAATTAACTATGTAAATATTGGTTTAATGATTGACTTCCCAACTAAAGTATGCTTTTTGAGGTCAGGAACTTTAGCTGCTTCATTAATTCGTTTGTCTCAGGCACCTAGAACAGGGCTCAATATATATGTTTGCTGCTGCTGCTGCTAAGTCACTTCAGTCGTGTCCGACTCTGTGTGACCCCATAGACGGAAACCCACCAGGCTCCCCCGTCCCCGGGATTCTCCAGGCAAGAACACTGGAGTGGGTTGCCATTTCCTTCTCCAATGTGT